>NC_143575.1:142594255-142895342 GCF_048544385.1 Mastigoproctus giganteus
TGACCAATCAGCTTGGTCAGACAAATTCGCCCCTTAACCAATCCATCTGATTGCCGTATAGTTCCATTGCTCTCTAGCTGGTTCTGCATTACTTCTTTAACCAGTGACTCCATTATTTTCCCTGGAACAGAAGTCAAGCTAACAGGTGTTTAGTTACTGATGTCGCCCTTTGATCCCTTTTGCGAAGTGGGGTATACACTTCGCCCTTCTCCAATCCACAGCGACCTCTACTAAATCCAAGTTTTTCTCATAATTATGGCAGCAGATCTGCTACCTCTTCTGTTTCTTTAAATATAACTGGATAAATCCTGACAACCCCAAGTGCCTTACTTTTGGCTTCAAAAAGTTTTCTATCGCTTCTCACTTATCACAAAATCATTTAGCTCGAATCATAAGTTGGCATAGATGCAAAATATTGATTCAGTTTGTCAGCAGCCAGAACAGGAACATGAATAGTTATATCATTCATATCTAGTGGACCAGTGTGATTCCTTTCCTTCTAGTGTTAACAAAGAATTTTGCTACTTTCCTCTGCATTTTTAGCCAAAGTAAGATAAAAAAACAAAAAAAAAACAACACCATCTACCTTAGCTTGCCTAACCCTTTTAGTGACTTGATTGCAGACTAGTTTATACTTTCTGTAAGTTTTTGTGTCTTCTGTTAATATATCATCGTCCCAAGCATTTCTGTGCTTTAGTTTCATCAGTCCATCTGACTTCCGTTTAGATCTAAACCTTGAACAATGTCTATTAATTAGTATAAAAAGCTTGGCAGCTTGTATGATTTCTTTCCTGTATGATCCCATTTGTAATTGGCATTTGATAACGTCATCAGTTGGGCCCCCGCTGAAGGGAATTTATAAATTGTATAAAACCTATAGTCGCCTTTACGAAAGGCAAAATCCCTTCCCTTCGCCCTTGATAGTACTTATATCTTTAACTAGATCCCACATCAACATACTTGATGTGGGATCTAGTTAAAGTTTCGTTATAATCATTACAGTCGTTTGGTTTTTAACTTTATTATCCTCATTTTTATTTTTTTCAGAACTTATGTCATATCAAACTGACTGAATCTTGTACTGGACACCCACGTCAACCTGGGCGCACTGCTTTAGATCAACTACCGAAAGGTGAACAAGCAAAATTACTCACGTAGAGAACTATAATGAAAGCGTATGTTGTCAGCAAAAAATGATTAACCCTATACAAGGATTTTTTTTAAAAAAACTTGGATGACTAACTAGCTAAATAAGATAGTACAAAGAAATCTAGCAATACAACAAAACAAATTAAGAAATTCATCAATCAAGCCAGTCTACTAGTTATTACAGGAGATAACTTCCAAAAACGGTTTCAATATACTCAATAAGTAACCAGGCTACTAATTATACAGGTTACAGTAATTAGATGTCCATGAATAAGTGGAACAGTCCCAGATTTCGATCCCTTGCTCGGCGAAGTGATTAGTCCAAATCCACATTTGACTCAGTTATTTCGTTCCATGTTTTCGAACATGACCGAATCTGTTGGTTCAAGTTAGCAACTGGAAGTGTGTGCTGGCAAACTTAGGAAAGCTCTTCGAGAGACTTTTGGCCTCAAAGCTTCAAAAAATGCTAGAAGAAAAAAATAACTGTTCTAAATTTCAGTTTGGCTTTAAAAAGGGCAAATCAACTGAGGAAGCAATAACTGACTTCTTTTGCACAAAACTCTGTATCTAATTGGCATTTTGTATGTCCTAGTATGTCCTAGCCGCGTTTGTGGACTTCGAGGGCACTTTCGACTCGTTGTGGTGGAAGAGCGCCCTCGGATCTTTGAGGTCTGCAAATTGCGACGATTATGTCTACAAAGCCTTACGGTCTTATTTTTGTGAACGTTCAATCAAGGTAAGTGCTAAGCATCTTACTAAGAATTCTCAGGTTTCCAGAGGATGCCCCAGGGGTCGGTGTTGGGGGGGCCTCTCCTCTGGAATGCAGTCCTGGATCAATGGCTCTTGAGAACGCATCACAATGTACTCAAAATTGCTTACGCTGATGACGTGGTGGTGGCTGTCGAAGGAAAGTCAAGAAAAATCCTTGAAGAGAAGATGCAACCTATTATCGATGATTTGTTATCCTGAACCAATACTAACAAATTAAAAATTTCTCAAAGCAAGACAAACTTTGACTTTCGGCAAACATTTTAATTATACCTAGGATCCTACTCAATGATGGACAGATACCTTATGTACTTGAAATAGCTAGGTGTTCTATTAGATGAAGGATGGCTTTTGTTTCTAATTTAAAGAGCAAAATTCGGAATTTTACTGCATCAGTGGTCAGGATCTCCACGAAAGATTGGGGCCTGACTACGAAAACTTTATTATTATACTATAAAACAGTTTTCTTGTCTGTGGTAACCTATGCAGCTGCTTCCAGGTATAGGTAACCTGGGAGCGGGATTGCTGGCACCCACCGGTATTGCACTACCTCCAGTGGGTGCGGGATCTGTGCAAAAAAAAAAAAAAAAAAAAAAAAAGCACTTACAGATGATAACTCATAACATCAAACACTTAACTTTTTCAGGTTCGCTATACAGAGTTTCGGTACGATCACAGAGGACAAAGGTGGAGATGGGCATTTGCCAAGGAGCCACCCCGAAACGAGAGAGAGAGAGAGAGAGAGAGAGAGATTTGAGAATGTGTGTATATATAAATCATGTATATAAATTTGTGTATTTATCTTGGGAATGTACATAAAATTTATGTGTGTAAATAAATGAAAAAATGAATGAAAATGTAGGCTCAGTCTACATGCATCCACCCAAACTACTTCTATGAATGTAGAAACAGTAAAATGCATAACTGATAAAATATAATATGGACACTTTCAAACAGTTTTATATAGAATTAAAATATTACTACTCTAATAGAATATCAATAACATTCTATTAGTCTTAAGAGTGTTGTAATCTTAAGGGTCATGAGAAAGTTTTGCAAATTCACGATTATGATAAATAATTATTTATTAATATATATATATTTGGTTATAATCAAACTCTTCACGCAATCTGAACAAAAGGGCATTCGGTATTCTAGTTACCGGAACGTCAACGTTTTCGTTAATTTTTCACTTCAATAAGACTGTGGGATTCTGTAACTTACTATCAGCCAGAGAATTTCACCGTTACCATTTTACAAGGTATATTATTATTAAACTCTCTCGTATGTGCCAATTACAATAGCCGTGATAATGTCCTTCACCACATGTCTGGTCCAGAACAACTTAATGATATATGTTGCTGACATAGTTGTAATTCGCGTTGTTCTTGACTGTCTGCTTTTGAGTTTCGTGGGCGTATTGAAATTGCACACGAATGTAAGTTGTTAATCCTGGAGTGGAGTTCGGTGGCGCCACCAAGAAGTTCGGTTTGGAGAAAATATAAAACACATTAATTGAAGATTAACTTAGTTTAAAAGCAGTGTTAATACTAACACTTAGTGAAACTGGAGAGAGACCGTATTTAGAATGACATTAACCCACCCTCCCTCCATCTTTTCTTAAAAGATGTTCGGAATGAATACTGGTTCCGCTTTAATGTTATATATTACGCTGCTCTCTGCACATGTTTGCCTGAAGAACATTTTCAGTTTCGTAATTGTTTCGAGCTATTACAGGAAAATGAAGTAAAACGTTTACTTTTTTTTTTTTTTTTTTAAAATCTCCCTTCACCAGTGAGCGTTGCAGAATCTTACAAATGCAGTGATGTCAACCCGCCAGCCAATTCGCACCAGTTGGTTAAATCTTCGTTTGAATTGAATTTTGGACGGGGAGAAGATTACAAGATATTACTGTTGATAACAGTAATATATTTAATTTTTGAGGAATAGTTGTTATACTCTCTAGGTGAGAATTTTGAGCTAGAGAGTCTGAGTTAAGATGCTTTTTTGGACTTGATGGAAATAATTAATGGAACAATTAACGTAAAACAATTAATGGAAATCCATTAATTGTTTTACACTGACACGAATTAGTTAAATATCTATTCCCATTTTCGCTTTTTTCTTGTAGAAGCAGTCATTAAATCATAGTTTAATTTTACTATGACAATCAAGTTAGATATCAGTGTTAAAAGTTCTGCGAGTTACAGATTGCCAATTCGTCCGTTACTCTTGAATGCATCACAAATGAGGTGTAGTCCTATAAAGTACTTAAAACAGAGCCAGTCTTTATTTTATCACGTAACAGAGTTGATCCATTTGAGATCGTTTCTTAGCAGAATAATCCCTCTGAAAAGCTTGTAATTTCTCCCAAATGGTCACAAGTTCCGATGGAGATTTGGATATTGGTTATTTTGCAAGAAGTAGATCTAGCGGAGAAATAGTAGTTATCGTGATGGAACTACTATTTCTCCGCCTAGATCTACATCAATATCACAAGATTTTTTGCATTCGTTTTCAGACTGTTTCATCCAGGTTCTGCTGCTGCTGCTGAGCATCTACAGTACTGGACCATTCGAATTTGTTTCGGTAACTAGTAACGGGCTCTTGAAAAATATAATCATATATTGAAGCTTAACATTAGAACAAGAGGCAGAGATAATGGCTGATCATTTACTGCATATACCATGCATATAATCCATTTTCTTTTCGCACAGTACGCAAATGACTTTTTCATTATTGGAGTTCAAGAAATACAAACGTAGCACTTAACCAAATCCGAATAGAGGTAGGTGGGTGTGTGTGACGGAACACCGAAATCGCTGGAAATAAACAAAATTGGCAAGACAAAATAATAAATATATTAATTTCCTTTTATGAAATTATCCAATTTCAAGATGTCCAAATGACAGAAGCCATTATTTTGACATACCTCTAGAGTCACAAAATTGTGCTTAGTCCCACAACAGTGCCTAGATAAGCCCCGTTTTATCTACCCGAGTAGCAGACTTCTTCAATCGTCGGAACACCTTATATGTTAATGATAAAAGTAATGGAGAGAGAGAGAGGGTAATAGAAAAAGAAATAAAAAAAGGAATGAGGGAATGAAATAAATCACAGTATATACGAAATAAATTCTAAAAAAAATATTGTATCTTAGACACACGCACACACATTACGTATGGTATATAAGATACCATACTTGTCATGCCGTAGCCTGGTGGTCAGGCGCGCGTGTGCATAAGTACACGTCCCTTGAGTGATCGGGGTTCAAGCCCGCGACTGCTGAATACGGTGCTGTTTCTTGTATTCTTGTGAACTCCCCTGACCGTTTTGGTCGTCCCGGAGTATAAACAGAAATTTTAATTTAATTTCATTTCATTCGGAACTGCAGCAAAACAAGATTTCGGCACCTGAGAGGCACTATAATTTGACCTCTCCCGTTGACCTTTTATCCCTTGAAAAATGCACACCACTCCTCAAGTGTTGTACCCGAGGTGGTTACCTCATATATGGCTTGTGTAGAGTACTTTCAAAGTTCATCACGTATGTGTTTATTAACGAACAACTTAATTCTTCATTTTTCGATTACAGAAATATGCCCCTACGTAGAGAATATGCATTAACGTTAAAAGGAATTTAGATTGTTTCCTTTTTGGCACTACGCAATCCGAGTCCCGAGGGAAAAAAATACGAAGATTGATGGGATGTTACGACTACGCTCGTGCATACTTGAGCACTGCGTTCAAAACGAAACGAGAGTAAAATCAAATTCCGGTAATCTGAAAAACTGAGTATCGCCACGACGTTCATTGCTACGACAAATTTTATATCGGACCAACGAGCAAAAAAAACAGATATGCCGCTTTATTTCTACACAAGCCAGTTATGCAATTCGAGTGTCAACTTCCAATGGGAGCAATGACACGAACCTTCAGTATCTTTCAAAGGTTTGGCACTCCGCCAAGAGCGCGTACCTGGTATTTATATGGCCGTCCCTTATTTAACAATGGGGATCGGTAGGACCTTGACCACCGGAAATAGCAGAACTGAAATGACCCGAGAAGATAAGATTACTTACGTGTAGCAGCGCATGTAACGAGGTTTCACGTCTGCAAATCTGTGTTCACATCTTAAGTTGGCTTACAAGATCGAGCAGATTGCAAATAAAAGGGGAGGGCAAGACAGAGAAGAAATAAAATATTTTTACTGCGCTTTAAGGGGCCAGTTTAAGAAACGAGCGAGATATGTATTTTCGATACATCACAACCGAAAAAGTTTTTTATTTTTATTTATTTATTTTTTCGATTATTGATAATGTATTTATAATGTTGTATTTTTAATAATTATTAATACGCATAATTAACCACTCTTTCACCACGTGGAGTTTTTAATATATTTTATTAAGCATAGCCTAAACTAATATATACAATAGTGTGATGTTTCGGATATCTCGCCGATACTCATCATCAGACTGTGCTGCTGTGCCCTCAGACCCGAAGAGAAATGGGCCATGTATTAATAATTCTTAATGGATAACAACCCCGTAACGTCCTTCCCCAAACTATATTAAGGGTGTATTTTACTTTGTTCCGGGGAAGTACGGGAGAAAGTCTGAATAAATTCTTTGTTCCCATTAGTAGATATTGCTGCTGGAATATAGCAGTATCAGCAGAAAATGGACACATTTTAGAAGCAACAAAATGAAACAAAACCATCCAAATAAAAGATTTAACTATTGTGAAATTCGAACACCTGCTTTCCCATCATTTTTTTTTTTTTTTTAGTATATCTGTTTATTAAAAAGGGTTTAGGGACTGAAAGTCCTAGACTATGGGAAATTTAAACGTTCTTGTTTATACTCCGGCGCAACCACCAGATCTGTGGAGTTTACAATAAATCAAACATTTATTATTTTTTTTTTATAATGCTCTCGACTGCCCAACTCAATGTTAGAGCTTACTCTTGTGTATCAGACAACACAGGGGCAATCTTCAAGGCAGAATGCGCTGGTTCCACAGGAGCTAGTTATTGTCAAGGAAACTTTATGTGCAAGAAAGATAAGTGGAATAGAACCAGGATGTGTCTGCCACGGGCAAAAGGAGATGACGTTGTAGAGAAGATAACTTTTAAGGGCACAAAAGACGATATTGTTGTACACAATGGCACTAATGATATTAAGAATAAGAAATTTAAGGACTGAACAAGTACGAGACAATGTTAGCAAAAAGTAGCGAGTTAGGATTGAATTTGAAAGTGTCTACAATTTTGCCCAGACACGATAGGAGGGAATATATCTTGAGAGCCTTGTCAATCAGTTTGGCCCTAGAGAATGTGCAAGACTCAGAGGGTAGTCTTTCCCAGTGTGGTCCGTGCTTGTTAACAGGAGTGTTTTTACAGGATGGGATACACGTGAATAGAAAGGATGCAAGAATATTTGCTGATGCTATCGAGGCAGTGTTAGGTCGGTCGAAAGCCTGCTAGCTTCGGGGGGGAGGGGGCGATTACACAGACTATTGGTACACACAGCAGCCTGGAAAGCAAGGTGTCTGGGATTTCAGGCCCTGCTGTGGGTCATCATGGAACAAATGAATACATGGGCTGTGTTAGGGTAACTAAGAGTAAGAACATGTGCATGTATACTTGCATGTACACTAATTCCAGGAGCATCGTAAATAAATTAAGTACTGATTAAGTCGTCAAATGCAGACATTGGAGGAATAGCGGATAGGTGGTTTCACTCAGACATAAGTGATGCTTAATTTGAATATGGGGAGTACAATGTATACAAGAAAGACAGGAGCGGTTATGCTCTTAGTTAAGAAGAATATTAAATCTAAAGCAGTGCATCCAGTCGACTTGGGTGACGAGTGCAATGCTGAGTCAATTTGGTGTGATATAAGCACTGGGGAAAAAAAATTGGGAGTGTGTTTTATAACTGTGATGGGTATGCCAAACAGCTATATAGAGAAACAGAATGGGCCCGCGTATCAGAATGTCTCATAATGAGGAATTTTAATTGTTGATGTTGACTGGAATTTGTGATTGGTCACTCACACAAACTAGCAAGACTTGTGGATTTCTTGGATGACTGTTTTCTACAGTATGTTAGAGAGATAACAAGCGGAAGCATCACTCCTGATCTGGTTTTCAGAAGTGATTCTTCATGCATTAAGAATCTGCAAGTAAAAGACCCACTGGGTGGCAGCATCTCAGTGTATTAATATGGGATTTAATTAAAGACATCACTACTGTCAAGGGTAGGGAAAGGCTTTTGCTTTCGTAAGGGTGACTACAGTGATCTCTGACAGTTTAAGTTCTATACAGTGAGACCAACTTATGATGTTACTAACAGCAACTTGCTAAATGGATAGTATACAGGGAAGTAATCAAAGAAGCTACTATCCTTTTCATACCAACGAAGAAATACTGTTCAAGGCTTATCGACTTAAATGGATGTCAGATGAACTACTGAGACACGTGGCAGAGAAGAAAAGGATGCATATAAATTATCAGGTGATACAGAAGCCTATGGTAGATATAAATTAGTCTGTAATCAAGTCAAAAAGAGGGTTAGGCAAGCTAAGGCAGATTATTAGAAGCCTCTGGCAAAGAAAACAGCAAAAGCTTCCATGCTTATATTAACAGTAGAAGAAAGGGATTGAATCACATCGGGCCACTTTATGTTTAAGGATTAACTGTTGATGACTCTGTTGAGGTTGCAGTTAAATTGAATAGGTATTTTGCATCAACATTCACACACGAGTTTTTTTAGGTTAGGAGATGCCAGAAGTATATCAAACTGTAACGATAAGATAAATGACTTTGTGATAACTGAAAGGAAAGTGGAAGAGTAATTGATCGTGTGACCGTGACCTTTTTTAATGATCATATTGCAAAGACAGCTGTCACTGAAGAAGAAAATGCCACCACGAACCGCTTGACTCCATTATGTATGCCGACCGGGCTAGCCGAGTGGGTAAAGTACCCGCCCGGCAACCCAAAGGTCGCGGGTTCGATTCCCACCTCGGGCTTGGATCAAAGTACTGCAAAAACCTTGGGAGGTGCAATATGGCCACAGAAGCCGATGCGCCAACAACTACCAAATCAACAAAAAAAAAAAAAAAAACATTATGTATATATTTACAAATCTGAAATAAACAAAAGTAGGCTTCAGTGCTTCAAATAACAGTTTACCTACACACCATGCCCCTCAAGGAATATCTAACGTCTAAAAGATTTTTTTTAATGTTCTGAAACTTCATGAACCACGTATTCAGTGTGTGTGTGTGTGTGTGATATATATATATATATATATTTTTTTTTTTTTTTTTTATTTATTTATTTTTTTTTTTTTTTCATGATTTGTAAAATTTGGCGCCCCTTAAAGAACGGCGTCCTGCTAGTCCGTGCCTTAATCCGGCACAGAATTTCACAGACTGAATTCAGACAGCGAGGCAATAACAGAGAGCTCTGTTAGCAAACTTGTTGCAAAGTTTGGGAAAACAGCGTCCACTGAGGATAAACCACGCAGTTAACTTTCGAGAAGTGCCACTGATGACACAGCCTTGGCTATCGTCACTCATTTATGCAATATTTAAATCCCTGGGAAGGTTATTCTCTGCGACAAGAGCATCGAAAAGTAGCATTCACCGCATCCATTTTTCCCTATAATTCCAGACTCCTTGGACACCCTGTATAAATAGAAACAAAAGTTCAATATCCAAGTACCACATGATCAGTGGGGTTACGTAGTTAAAAGTTAAATGGATGTCCAGCATATGCTTGCTTGGGGGGGGGGGGGATGTACAGAACCATATTCAAAGACAAAATAAGATATGCATTCTTAATTTTGAATTAATTTTTATATAGAAAAAAGGATCGATGGCGCTTTACTGAGAACAGACAAGTGTTTTTTTTTTTAGATTGTAAAATTAAAATTTAATTCGAATAGAGGTTTATTGCAACTTTCACTTCATATATAAATTTACTTTTACAATAATGGTAGATTCAGATATAGAAAAACCGAAAACAGTTTTAATACGACTCCAGGGAAATATTATAAAATGAAACAAATAATGCGCGCTAAATTAAGAAAAAGAAGCATAAAAAAAAGGATAAAAGCACATTGTTGGAAAGGAGAGTTCTAATCAAAAGTAAGAAATAAGAATTTTAAAAAGATTTAACTTGTGTAATTTGGATCCAGTTAAGTTATAATTATCCTATAGTCATAACAAAAAAGGCACTTTTTATGACAACTTATATGCTTAGCACCACTTCACTATTATTACGCTTGTAAAATATATGTTCATATTAAATCCTTGAGATAACTGAAACCAACCGACAGATCAAACTACTCAGAATTCCCTGGGGAATGAAGTGGGCCTATGGCCCAAGTCAGCCATCACTGGAGGAGATTAATAATTTCAACTTCTATTTTATTTTAAAAAGAAGATTTGTATGATCTTGTGGAGATCACTATTCAATTAATAGTTACTGCATTATAAATAAAAGAAATTACAAATTAATCTTCCACAGCGAAAAGCAGGATCACGTTAAGGGGCGTGCAATGAGGTAGATCATTATTGTTGATGTTACCTCAATACACTGTTTTTAGCTAAAAGATTCAGTACGCATTTCACTAACTTTTTTTTTTTTTAAACACGATTCTTTTGAAAGAGCAATTACGCTTTTCGCTATAAGCATGAAGCAATGCGTGGTAATCAAATAGAACAATGAGTCAAAATTTTAATTCAAATGGGAGATTACCGAGGGGGGGGGGGATTATTCGTCCTTACCAGGCCAGTTGAACGAAGAGAAACACGTGAAATTCATTTCCCCATTAGGTTATCGTTTTACTGACGCCCTATTTTTAGAACGACATCAATTAAATCTATCCAAGGTTCGACAAAAAAAAAAAAAAAAAAAAAAAAATCTGCATCACAGGCTGTTCACTATTAGGGGCAAAAAACATCCTGAGAGCCACTAAAGCGTTGGACTTTCGTAAGCAACCTTCTGTTTTTTAAATTAAAGACCTCTTGGACATGGTCCCTGCGATCAACGACGAAAAGTTACGTTATGTGAGGCGAAGAATCTTCCATATGCGCCGTGATGTTTCATTAAGCTAGGTAACGCCCGCCAAGTTTTACCCTCCCAGAAAAGGGAAGGACACCGCCCAGACTAGTTCTAGAGTTAGAGCGTGACCATGCAGCCGAGTAACAAGACTTTGAGGAGAATTTACGGATGGTAGGTCATCAGGTCGTACACAAGAGACGGGAACTACTGCCATGTTTCTTTGCTCTGTCTTCCTCTTCACTTCAAAAACTGCACCTGTGAAGGTTCAGTAGCTATAAAAGAGGTATGATGCCAGGTTGAGAGGGGAGCCGAATTCAGGATACTTTTAGGAATTAGTAATCAAACTTTTCCAGTCATTCGATTCATTTCCGGAGATTCTAAACTCTTAAAACTCGCACCCTCTTTCTAGAGTCACATGAAATAGGTTATCCACGAGAGGTATCAGTGTCAGCCGCACGATATTTAAAAGAAATAATAAAATTATATGTAGAGCGTATTACGTCCCATGATTTACGTTTGATCATAATTTATCCTATTTTCTAACAAATAAACTAACCATAAATGTAATACTGTGCACCAAAACAAATGAAAATACGAGTATACACCGAAGAAAATACGAATGCAGCGAAATTTTGATACAAATGAATTTATAAATCTCCATTTCTTATCTAACAGTGAGGCCCATCAATTGCAAATAAAAAGTGAAGTCCCTTACGTACGTTGTTTTATTATGCATGTTTATTTCCGATTTGTAAATATGTATTTACGTTTCGTGGTATTTTCTTACCACTTCTTCGGTGACTGTCAAGACAGTAACTAAGGGTTTTTATTATTATGGAATTCTTAAAAATTCCAGTAGAATTAATTTATAAAAATTTTTTCTAAATCAAACTCAGAGCTAATTAGAAGAATTTTATTTAAGTTTTTTTTTTTTATAAAAGTAAATAATATTAACTAGGAGGCTCGCCCCCTGCTCGCTAACCCACGCACACGCTTTTCTACGTGAAATTTAGAGGTATGACGGAGTAAGTCAAATCATTTCTACGTAAAAGAAACCTGTCGAAACGCACTGATTGATATCTAATCAGGAAATAATCTATGTAATTATTTATTTGTGCATTTCTAGTGGCGTAATTGTCCCGCCCACTTGACCTGCATCCCTCTTCTCCCATTGGCTACCCCACCCCCACCACGCGGCATTCAAGGTGGGATAAATATCACAATGTAATTATTTTCCTGCGTTTACAGAAGTCACTTAAGAAAAGGCCTTTTACTTCAGGCTCCATAATGCATGAAGAATACTGTTGCATCCGAAAAAGCAGGAATAAAATATTAAACTAAAATATTTACAAAATACTTCATTAAATGATGCTTTTTTTTTTTTTTTTTTTTTTGTAGTTGTTGGCGCATCGGCTTCTGTGGCCATAATTCACCTCCCAAGATTTTTGCAGTACTTTGATCCAAGCCCGAGGCGGGATTCGAACCCGCGACCTTTGGGTTGCCAGGCAGGCACTTTACCGGCAATAAATGATGCAGGGCGTGGTCATGTATTAGACAGTGAAGTATGTGCACGTGGTTGGTGAACGTTATGGAGGCAGTTGTCTTTCAATGGAGAACAATGTATTTACCTGCGCATTTGTAGTGACGTAATTGCCCCGCCCTCTTCTTCCATTGGCACGAATAAATATCACTAGGAAGAAAAAAACTTTTTTAATGTACAGATAGATAACTAGACACATAACCAGCTGTCTTTGCGCTATCAGTGTCACAAACTAGTTTACTTGTTTATGGATGAAATACGTATGCTCTGGATTTACTTAATCTCATTGCCGGGTGGTTTGGTAGACACGAATCTAAAGGACTATCTATATAGTCTATACTAGATTTACTTGTGCACTGTGGGTACAATTACTGCAGGTATCGGCTTAGTAGATAATGGGGGAGGTTATTACACATTTATGGATTAAAAATATTATTTTTTTTATTATTATGGACAGTGGCGGATCCAGAAAAAAAATGACAGGAGGGACACCATTTATGACATGGGGGGCACTATTTGTGCACAAACAAGGCACAAAATAATGCACAGAACAAAACAAATACCACGCTCAAACGTAATGTCACTGGCGAACACAGGCACACAGCTCAACTCTGAATTAATTACTTTTAAGTAGACATTACGCACGACCAAACTGCGTGACGCCTCGAACTAGAATGGCGATCACATCAGCATCAGTGTTGCCAACTGTAGTCAGTTGAAAATAGCTCAGCCACAACGCAAAAATAGATAAAATCCTTAACAATGAAAAAAATAATAATACATTTTTGGAGCTAAAGGGAATTTAAACGATTGGTATATATATTCTCCGAAAAACGACAGGGAGGCACGTTCCTCGGTGCCCCTACCCTGAATCTGCCTATGATTATGGAAAAAATAATAAATTGGAATTTAAAATAAAACAGAATAAGAAGATTTAATTAATAAACCGAATTATATAGTTGGAAAACTTTACCAGTCAAGATCTTTTGTGTCTAGGATGGTTGTAGGAATTGATTTAGGTCGTAGTGCACTCCTTATTTGGTGGGGGGGGGGGGGTATTTGCGGTTAAGAAGTTTACTTATTTTTTATTGGGTTAGGACTATTCTTAAAGATGTGTATGTAGCTATTTTCGATCCGAATTCCTTTGTTTGCGGTTAATGTTATCTGTGGCTCCTACCAGAAAGGTTTCTTTGTAGAATCTACGGTTATGGTATGTCTGTGGCCAGTACTATTGATTCGGAAAATTCCAATTTGTGGTCCTCTGTCCATGGGGGGAAAATTCCAATTTGTGGTCCTCTGTCCTCTGTCTATGGAAAGCCGAGTCTGAATTTGTTACTCTGCCTTTTTTTGATGTTCTTCTTGCTTCCTCTACCTTCCTCCATCAACCCCTAGACATTTCATTCTCAACTTAGATTTGTTGATACGTGAAGATTACTTATATTTCAAAAATAGCAGGTATAAACAAAACAAGGTCTAAGCATGGACAACCACCCTCCCCATTACTGGCAGTGAATTTTATTTTACGAACTCTTTTGAAATCAAGGCCATAGAAAAAAAATGCCTTAAAACCAAAGTTTGGATTAGATATGTAGATGTCCTTACCATTTGACCACATGGCATTGTGGAAGTCAACTTTTATTTACATATCAATAGCAGGCATCCACACATCTCGTTCAAAATCGAATTAAAAGAAAATAAACTACCGTTCCTATACCTACTTCTAAGCAGAACCGACACCACCACAACAACACAAATTTATAGAAATCCTACCGACACAGGATCTATTCTCCGATTCTGGTCCAGCCGCACCTTAAACAAAAAAACAGGTATCCTGAAGGGCTTCGTCCTTAAGGCCTGCCGTCGCTTCAAGGGCCAAGCTCTAAGAGACGAAGCCTTCCAGATAAAACATTTTTAGAAACTGTAGCTATCCACAAAAAAACTCATATCGAAAACGATAAAATGCACTATAGAAAAGTTCTCCAACAATGCACCCAACGATCCTGACGAAGATAAAATAATTCATCACCAACCCCTATGCATCACGTATCAGCGAAGAAACAGATAAGTACAAAAAAACTACAAGATTAAAAGACACTCATTTACTCTTTTAAATGCTTTTTTCCAAATCCAAAAATCGAAATTCTTATTAATTTCCATATTTCTTACCATCAAAATTCTCATTATTCGTATCTCATCTCTCTTCCAACATCACCTTTGCTGCATGCGATATCAATCTAATGGCTCAGAAATCCTCATATGATTGCATTCTTTTTGCTTTTCATTGGAATCATAATAGTAGCCATAAAATCATCTGATCGTTTTTCTTTATCAATACCTATCTAAATAATTTTGGTAATTCCCTTATTCCTATATTTATTTATTTCAATCAGATTCCCATCACTAACTATTTCTATTGGTATCGCGCCAATTCCAACTCCCTTTACCTCCATTTCCCTTAATGAGGCTCTACTCTTAATGGCTGGACCCCATCCATCCTTATTCGGCCCATATTAATAATCTCAACCTTATCCTTTCTTCCACCTCTCCCATATAAAGTCTTTGTATATTCAGTACGGCATCTTTATCTTTTAGTAACTGCCCATCACCAACCTTAATTACATTCTGTCTCGGTCCATTCTTTGATTCTTTTAAAAACTTTATCCTTTCAAACATTAAATTATATCTTTTTGACCATTCCTCTTTCTTCATCTGCTCTCATTCTCAACCTATTATTATACTCCACATTTCCTTTATGCTATGATCTTCTTTCATCCATTTCCCTGATCAATTCCCCTGTCATTCCCAATTTTGTAGCTCTAGTTCCTATTACTTTCTCACTGACCTTAATAACCATTCCTTATTGGCAGCTCAGCGTTCTATCCTATCACTTTTCCTTGCAAAATGTTCCTTATTCTATCCGTTACCTTTCTTTGTCCTCTCAATTCTCTTAAACTTTATTCTTACACCCTTAATTGTTGTCAATTCCTGGAAATGGAGACGAATTTTTCATCCGTTATATAATGCAGTTGGTATCTTCCCACATTCCCTGGAATTTTAAGTATAACGCCTCCTTCAATAATTCTGAGCCATGTATCGATTTATTTCCCCTCCCAAATTCAACAAGTTTCTTCTTTCTCCAGTTCCACCTTCATAATCCAGTCTCCCACACAACTCCTACTACTGCATTCCAATCCCCCATCACTACCACAATTCTTTTTCCTCTATATTAATTATTTCTTCTAATTTCTCACTTTCCGTCTGCTTCCGCTTCATCATAATCTGATATTGACATGTATACCTGCCACCACCACATCTAAGTTCTGCTTTTATCTTCGTCATTATTCCATTAGTAATAACAACCACTGCCATGCATTACCTTACTTGTCCATTCAATACTATTGCAGCATCATTTCTTCTCGCAGCATCACCGGAATATAAACTCTGAAATCTTGATTTCAAAGATTCCTTCTCCTCTCCAATCGCACCCTAACGTTTTTTTTTTTTAATTCCCTATTTTCTCCCATAGTCCTCGCTCTCCAAGTTCTTATTCTACTTCCTGTCCCTATCTTCTTACAACTTTGAGCCTCCTCAGTAACGTTAATTGCTTTCTGTCTCGGTCCATTCTTAAATTATTTTAAAAACTTTACCCTGTAACCGATGTGAGCTCAGCTTTATATGTGAATCACCTGAATTGGTACTGTTTGCATCATTACTACTTGCGAAATAATGTTGAGAAAAATAAAAATATTGTGCTTAGATATGTAATGTTAAGTGGTGGCCAACCTTCTTAGGGCGAGTGCAATATAAAAAAAAAATACAATCTGCAAAGAGTGTCACTGCCGCTTATATATATATATATATATATATATTAATAATGCTATTTTTAATATAAATGTTTACCCGCTTGAAGTAATTAATAGCTGCAACAAATGAATAAATAATTTGAAATTAATACCAGATTATTTATTTGTTGATTAGCTAAATAGCAAATTACATTATATTTTCGGTTTGTTCGATTAACAAATCGACATCTCAGTATAGAAAAACTCCTTTTCTCAAAAAAGTGCGTACCAAAACTTCAAGTAATTGATAGTCATGAAGCGAGATTTGTATAGCAGTAATTCTCCGTAGGCGAGTGGTTAGGAACGAGAGTGCAGTAGTACACGCTACTTGAGTAGCCTGTGTGGTTCAAGCCCCGACTGCTAAACACGGTTGATCTGCCAACCCGCACTGGACCAGCGTGGCAAATTATGGTTCATTTCCCTCAACATGAGAGGCGCCTCCGTAGCCAGGTGGGAAGGAGCAGCAGTGCGTAGCACACACTTCTTGATTAGACCGGGGTTCGAGCCCGTCACCACCAAATACGGAGGATGCGGAAAGGTCAGGGAATGACCACCGCATATCCCGGAGCAATATGGCCTTAGTTGCTAATGCTCCTAAAAACCAAACAACCTCAACATGAATCGTTGAGGAGGCTTCCATCATGCAGTGGGTTGATAATGGCTGCAGTTTACCTTTTGCTTCCTAAGGGGTATACAGAACGGGTTATCCCAGTGGTTCCTAAACTTTTCGGCCAACCCCTTCTTATTACCATAAACTCATCCTCGGTACTCCTACCATACTCTTCAAAATAAATAAAAAGCATTATTCAGACAAGCGGTTTTCAAGAATTCAAAATAACAAATTCGAAATAACAATTAATTGCACATTTATTCAAAATCCAATTAAAAAACTTTATTTGATTAATTGAACAAAATGAATGAACTTTATCCAGTGATAAGAGCTTTTCAATGTCTGATAGTCATTTAGCAGGAGTCTTATATACCACATTTAGTAACCACTCTGACTTCACTGTTCAGTAAATTCGTATTGTGATGGATGGGCTAGAAGTGAAACCAGTTTCCCAATATCTCGCTTAGAGTCACTTAGCAGGACTCTTAAATCACCATTTTAGTAATCTGGAATCTATTTCTTTGCTTGGAGAGAAGTTGGATGATTTCACTAAAACTATTGCAGCATAAAATATTTATATATAACTACTTAGCAAACATGCACAAAACTGGTGAATCGTCAATAAGCGATTGAATGGGCCCATATCCTGCAGTGCCCCTGTCTCCCACCTCCCCCCAGGGGCAGTATCGCCCACTTTGGGAACCACAGGGATTAATTTCAGTTCAGTAAGTCCTGAAAGGGGATTAGAGTTACTGTTCTAAATACATAGCAGTTTTCCATGGTGGAAGGAACAGTGGAGAGAAATGCCTGTAAACCCTTTCCAGACATTCGCCGAAAATTTAGTGTAGATCTGACTTGTCCAGCAATGCCCGAACATATGAAACATGCTTTCATTTTATAGTTTGTAGAAAGTAAGTGCAAAAATTTTTTAGAGTATTCAAGAATACAAAACAAGAAAAAAAAAAGAAAGTGGTCTTAACGTGTACCCAAATCTGAACGCGTACGGATGATAGTCGTTTGAATTGGGTAAAAAAAAAAACAAAAACGATATGGGATTTGACCGCTAAAAAATAAAAATAAGAGTACGTAGTATGAATAAACTTCGTACTGTTATTTTTAATAGATGGTAACAGCAAGAACTTCTAAAGGACTTTTTAGACGGTGGCCGAGCTAATTGGTGTCGGTAAAAATAGGCATACTGATATACACAATTTACAGGCACATTATACTTGGTGCATTCTGGAAGTTCTGTTTAAATTCAGGACATTTGGTTTTATGAGAATCACATATTTTCAGCTAAAGCAGAAAAAAGTTCATTTTGATGTTCACAGTTATCAAAATTTAGTTACTTAACAGGAGTTATTTTCAGAGAAGTCATACAGTTTCAAAGGTAATTCACAAACAAAACTAGTATTCGAAAACTAGATATCTCCTAGCTAGATTAGCGATATCTTATCTCTATGCCATAGATTGTTCGAACTGACGAAAGGAGAACCTCCCGTGTTGTTTTAATCATAACAACAAAAAGTTTAACTTGTGCATAGAACAGAAGTGAAGTTTATAAATTTGTTGATCAATATCATCAATATTCGCTGATCAATATTCCGCGGTGTGATAGAATATCA
The DNA here is from genome assembly GCF_048544385.1 of Mastigoproctus giganteus. NCBI lineage: Eukaryota > Metazoa > Arthropoda > Arachnida > Uropygi > Thelyphonidae > Mastigoproctus > Mastigoproctus giganteus. Next base: position 142,612,865 of record NC_143575.1, read on the forward strand.
ATATTCTATGACACCGCGGAAGAACTTTTACCTGTGACCACAACTTCAGAGTAACAGCTATTTATACATATGGCAAGCGCACGACTAAGTCAACTGTTTTCTTTAATTCATTGGCTCAACTGTAAAGACATTTACTCGTATATTCTTCTGGAATACTTAAAACTGCTCTCGGAAAGTGGCTGAGGCACTTCTAAAGATCGCTGACCTTAACTGTCGCTTCTGTAACATACATTCCAGCCATCTTCAGAACGATAACCGGTTGAGGTACTTTAAAAAAAGGTTGGGGAGGGATGGGGGAAACGTCGTAAAAAAAAACTCAACCACTTATGTTTCACCAGTGCACACTACTATCGAAAAGGACCAGACATGACAAAGAAGACTTTTAATAGGTAAAAAAAAAAAAAAAAAAGTCACTCGGCCATTATAATTTATTCTCCCTCGCCAACCTTACAAGTCAGATTTACTTTTAAAGGATGTCATTGCTTTCCCCTGTAATTTAAAGGCTCGAATACCCAATTTTATTCATTCAACTCATTCGTGAGCTGTCATTTACTAGCTACGTATCAGATAATAAATTCGCTGCGAAGAGTTCCGAAGACCTCTGGTTTATTTCTGCAGACTTATTGACAATATTCGCATATTTCCTTACAAAGGCCACCTTCTGTGTATAACATTAAAAAAAATAAATAAAAAAATAAGCTCGCGAGAACTTCTCCCCCCCCCCTTTTTTTTGTTACCTGAGGAAGTTATTTTGATTGCATGACTTTCGTATACGTATTCGGTAATGAAGCTCAACGTGTCAAAAGGAGAGTTCGCGATCAAGGTCAAACATGCGTTTGACAGATTAATGCTAAAATATATAAAAACAAGCACACGGTGCCTCACAAAAGTTAGAAGAGCGCAAAAACGCCACCAATGACAGCACTACTTTTCCAAAAGCGGTGGCAGAATTTTATTCGTGGTCATTTGTGTTCCGTTAATTACATCTGAATTTTTTTAATGAAGAGACGTGTTAAACGTGCTCGAGATTTTGAAATGTGTAATTCAAAAGAACCGCGTCAAGTTGTTTTAAGCGTAGTAAAACAGTTTCGGGAACACTTGTTACGAACAGCCTTTGACGAGGCTATCTTTATAAATAGCATAAACGTGCGGCCAGATGAGTGGTGCTGTCGCCACCTGTCCTCATGACAGTTTATGGCCAAGAATCAAATGCCTGCGTTTCCTCCAGATTCACCCCCCACCAACCTACCATTATTCTTCAGATCTTTTTCCCAAAGATGAAATTAAAACTCAAAAGAAAAGACAATTATATCTTTGGAATTGCAGCAAAAATCAGCACACACACACACGCCCCTTTCAATAATAACACAATCGCAGGGCTCAGTGTGGAAGTTCCCAGAGGAGAGGAGTATACTTTGCAAGAAACATGACGCGATGCAAAATTGGGCAAGTTAAACGATTTTCTATTTTTAAATACATAATTACGTTCAGGCCCACCTCAAGCTATGAAAGCTATAATAACTCACTGTACATTATTTTTTGATATGCGAGTATATTACATGGTATTACCCAAAAGTTCGAGAATGTATTTAAAAATAATTCTGATCGATTCTTTTTTCATTATTCATGATGTTTCAATTCTACACAAATGACAGGATTCAGTTTAATTTCTTTAGCAGAAGGGTCAGCGGCATCGTAGCGAGATTAAAAAAAAAAAAAAAAAAAACCATGGAGTGTTCGATTGTACAGAATATAAAGTCAATAGAATAAGTGTTCCATTCGTACAGTAATCGATGTAGTTGTTCATTTCTCGGGTCCTATACGCTCGTCTCCGAGTATAAACAGAAAATGTATTTATTTATTTTTAAATTGTACTTTGGTACCGTAAATTACAGTTCTGGAAGATAGCAGTAAACTGTGATATCAAATAACTACCGAATTTTAACTGCTATTGAATTTACTGCTGTTTGAACATACATATTTTGAGTGGTACCACGATATAACGTGTCGTAAGCAACACGACACGTTATATCATAGTCACGAACCCATTTCTATCATAATGAACATTTACTAATACAATAATTATGTAAAAGTTTTTTTTTTTTATGTACACCTACCTAGGTTAGGAGTACTTGTATACGTTTTCAAAAATTTTAGCAACTAAAGATCTGCAATAGTTTTTTTTTAGAAAATTTCCTGTAGTGTAAAGCAATGTTTTGTTTTACGCTACAGGAAATTGTAAAAGAAATAATCAGTGGAAAAGTCTTTTACAGTTGCAGCTGTATAAATCCGAATTCGAGTCGCCACCTTTTCACTCTTTGACCTAAAGAGAGAATTCATTGCATACCTGGTTTCTGCGCAACGCGACGCTGTCACCCCTCTCGCTAGTGGAAGAATCCACCGATTGGCAGGTATATAGGTACACTGCATACAAAAACGGTAATTTGATGTCATTATGGATAAACGTCGTGAGTTAACTGAATTTGAAAGAGGAATGATAATGGATGCCCGACGCATCGGTCATACTATCGCAGATGTGGTACAGAAATTGCACTGTCCCCGTTCGACAGTATCAAGAGTGTATCGGGAATACGCCATTTCCGGAATCACATCTCATCGTGGGCAGCGCTGTGGGCGAAGAAAGCTGGTGGAAGAACATGGCCGTCGACGTCTGTCTCGCATTGTTTCAGCCAACCCGAGAGCGACTGTGGAACAAATCACCGCTGACTTCAATGAGGGAAGTGCCAGAAATATCTCCACCAAGACCATCAGGAGATCATTAGCCACAATAGGTTATGAGAGCCGCCGACCCTCCAGAGTCCCATTGCTAATACCAGGACACAGGACTCTACACCTCAACTGGGCGAAAGAACATTGGCATTGGACCTTGGATGATTGGAGACGGGTCTCCTTGTCCGACGAGTCCCGTTCCAGTTATTTCGAGCGGACAGGAGGGTGCGTATCCGGCGGAAACCGCATGAAGCTATGCACCCATCATGTCAACAAGGAACTGTTCAGGCAGGTGGACGGTCGGTAATGGTCTGGGGCTTGTTCAACTGGCACACGTTGGGATGTCCAGTGCGTCTAGACTCATCCCTGAACGGTCCAAGTTAAGTGTCCATCCTTGCAGACCATCTGCATCCCTTCATGGTCATCATGCACCCACAGGGCAATGGACACTTCCAGAAGGACAATGCATCTCCCTACAGAGCCGTGGTGATAGTTATGAGTCATGGTTCGAAGAGCATTCCGCAGATTTTACCACCATGGAATGGCCTCCCCGTTCACCTGACATGAACCCTGTGAAGCATCTTTGGGAAGCTGTGGAAAGGTCCTTTCGAGCTTTGGATCCTCCATCCAGGAATGTGATGGAATTATGACAGCCGTGCAGTAAGCATGGATAGAAATACCTGTGAATAATTTCGTGAACTAGTGGATTCAATGTGCCGTGTGACTGCCCTTATCCCGGGCGAAAGGTGGGCTTACCCGTTACTAGGTAAGTATCCCAAGATTTCTGTCCACTCCGTGTACAGAGATACAGTACAGGAAGAGAGGGATTTAGGAGTAACGATACAGTCGGACATGAAGTCCTCAGAGCAGTGTAGTCAGGCAAAAAGGAAATTCCTGGTATTTTATCGATGATTCATCGAATATTTACTTGTAGAAATAAGGAGGTCATACTACCACTGTATAACGTAATTGTAAGATCGCACTTGGAATACTGTGTTCAAGTACAGAGAGCACACCACACCACAGAAAAAAAAAAAAAAAAAAAAGAACTTTTGGGGACGAAACGTGGGCAACTCGCCTTGTGAGATCGGCAGAAGGGCGTCCATATAAGGAAAGTCTTCGTATATGTAGGCTATAGAGCTTGGAAACTAGGAATCTCTGGGAAAGTTGAAGGAGGTATAAGGCTCTGATAGTAGCAAAGTAAAATGAATGAGGGTGAAATTTTCACTGTTATGATTTCAGAACTAGGGGCCATAAACTGAAATGACAAGGAAAGAGGCTTAGACTGGATTGCAGGACTTTTTTTTTTTTAGCCAAGGAGTTACTAATTACTGGGAAAAGTAACCTCTATGGGTGGAGGAGGCTGACAGCTTATTTGCTTGCGAAAATTCAAATCGTTAGTATTATTATTGTATTTTTTTTTTTTTTTTTCCTCTGCCTGTGCAGCAAAAGCCTCAAGCTTCCTTGTGTCATATGGCAAATACTAAAACGGCCGAAAAAGTGCTCTTCAGGGAACTGGCACTTTTCATCCAAGAAAATCTTTGGAAGCACCCCATCACTGTGGCCCCTCAACAAACAACTTTTTTTTTTTTTTTTGTTCCCAAACTTTGTCCTTTGAGAGGGGACAGTTTTGCAACGACTGAGGAAATTATTCACAGCGCGACATAGAACAGCATTCCGTGTGAACCCTGATTGAGCAGGAATGGTTCCAAGATCATGTCCAAGCATTTCCTGTACTTCCACGGGCGCAAAATTCCTTCAACATCAATTCCATCGAAAATTTGTGGAATGCAGCGTTCGCAGTCCACGACAGTGCCTCGCTCTGTTGCCGACCACCGAGAAGTCCTTCTGACCAGCTGGTCCAGGATACCTGAGGACACTTTTGGCGGTCTCGTGAACTCGATGCTACGCATGCTGGTTGCAATCTGTTATCACGGCAAAAGACGACCCAAAGCGCAGGGCTGTAGTGGTGGGTATATCCTCTGGATTTTTTTTTAGGTGAATAGCGTATACCCTCTAGTTTTTGAAAAACAAACATTAAAATATTTACTGAAAATTAAAAAATATATTTATTAGAATTTGATTATTAGGCAATATATATAAGTAAATATGGCGCATGTAAATACACACAGATACACGCCGTATACAGTCTGGAATTCGATTAATAAGCACAGTTTACTCTCTGCATACGTAACATTCAGAGTATACCTTCTGCTAAATTTACGACTACAGCACTGCCAATATGCTGTTAGGTAGGTGATCATAATGTTTTGGTTCATGAGTGTATCTCGGATACTATCTGTTGGGGGTTTTCGCGTAAAACTGCCTCGAGCGTATCGAGATTAGTCCAGAAACTAAATAACATCCAACTAACAGCGATCCTGCAGAAAACAGTTCATTGAGCCGGGAGACCAATAGAGGCTGATCTGACTTGTGCAGAGTAGCAATAAAAGCTGGTCGGTCAGTCAAATAACAAATAAAAAGTGGCATTTCAGAACGCACAACATTTCATACCTTGTCACAGATGGAGTATCGCAGTTAACGATCGAACAGGGTTCCACTCCTCTCAGCAAAAAACAAGGTGGGATTATGGGCTCAGGAACACCAACACTGGAGTATAGGGAAAACGTTACCTGGTCTGATGAATCCTGGTTTTGCTATTTCACGCTGATTGGAGGACCAGAATATGACGAAAACAGCATACACCCTTGGATCTATCCTGTCAGATGTAAACAGTAGTGGTTGGTAGTGGCGGTGTAACGGGTGAAGAGTGTTTGTGGTGCACATCAGGTTGAGCTACTGCAACGAGATCTAGGAAAATTGGGTCGATGGGCTGAGAAATGGCAGTTGAAGTTTTAACATTGACAAATGCATATTACTGCATATGGGTAGCAGTATTCCCTGAGTAACTTATCAACTGTATGGTAGTGCACTCAGAGTAGTGGAGAATGAAAAAGACCTAGGGGTAATTGTGCAGTCAGACATGCTGACATGATAGCTCATAGGGGTTTTGTAATCAATCTTTGCTAGCAGGGATAAGGAGGTGATTATCCCTTTGTATTAAGGTCCTGGTTAGGCCGCATTTTGAGTACTATATACAGGTCTGGAGGCCTCACTTTGGGAAAAATGTAGAGCTGCTGGTGCAGGTCTACAGAGAAGAGCAACCAGATTGTTGAAGGGAGCAAACTCTTACTTATAAAAGAGGTTCAGTTCTGCAAATTGCAGTGTCTTATAAAAGAGGTTCAGTTCTGCAAATTGCAGTGTCTCGAGAGCTTTGAATGGGTTAAGTAAGCCGAATGTTAATAGTATTCTTCCACTTGCTAAGACTACATATATGAAGTGGCATAAATTGAAGTTGAAGGATGGTTGCAGGATAGATGTGCATAAGTTTGCCTTCAGTCAGTGGGTGGTTGATTGTTGGAACAGGCTTCCATTCGTTGATGTGGAAATGTATAAATTGAATAAATTCAAGGGAGAACTAAACAGATTTTGAGGATACGGTTGGGTGGTTTTTTTTTTTTTTTTGTGGCTGATGCTATATAAGCTTTTTTTTCTGCATCATTTGTCATTACTACTGCTTACTCGGATATGGTATGCAATAACAAGGAATGGCCTACCTTTTCCTGCAGCGTGCCAAATGTGTCGAGGGTGCGTTACGTGCCACCTAGGATCATATCCAAAAGCTACCGGAACGAATAATACCCCTGCTACCGAGTTGCACTACCAAATGTTTTGCTAACTACGAAAAGAAATCACTGTACACGCTAAGGGATTGAAAATTTTAAAAAATAATAATAAAGCGTAGGTTTACAAATTAAATTTTAACATGGATTAACGATAAAATGTTTGTCCTTAGTCTATTTCATGAGCACACTAACGCCTCACGTGAGTTAAATTAACGCTTAAAGGGTGGTGGACATGAACAGTGAGTTCCCGTCATGTTGAAACCGGGTTATAATTTGACAATTAAAATGGAATTTATATTCATTTCTGATTTTTCACGTTTTGTTTCCCCCCAACATCGGTAAGTGTGTCAGGATTGGCCACCCCTGAAATAATAATACACAAGATACGGGGTCTTACGGTCTCAGCAAATACGCTATCACATCTATCGGTAAGCTTAATACTTTTGTATAATAATAATAACAACAACTGAATACTTTATCATTTTGTGGTATGGCTACCAAAAAATAAATACGGAAACAAGTAATAGAGCAGCCTCCGAAGAATGATGGAGAACAGCGCCCACTTTTGCCACTACACAATTTCCATTAATGGTAAATGAGGTGCGGCCGAGTCAACAGGAAAAAGGTCTAGTACGAAAAACTGGAACATGCTTTGAGTTCATTTATCACATAATAGCCGATGGGACTACCTCAGGCATAAGGTGATGTCAAATTTATAAATATGCGTGCTTTTATGAGACCTCAATGGTTACAGCTATTTTCTACGTAGACCATCCATTTATTTCTACTTGGTTAGTCACTTTTAATATCCATTCATTTTACTAATCAATTAAGCTTTGTGTCGCGCTACAAATGCTACGATTTCGATGTTTTCTCTGAAATCATAGCTTATGGTGGTATTGTCACATGCTACTGAGCGAAATTGCAGTTTGTGACAGTACTGAAAACAAGAAATATTTCGCCGCAGAGCAGGAAGGTTAATAATTATCTGCGGCTTGGATTTTTTTTTTTTTTTTATATAGCGAAAAAAATTAACTGACGAATGCTCATTACCTAATGGATCGAATACTGAACAATAATTATTTCCATAGGGTTTTAAATATCGTTAAAGCATGAATATAATGTAATCCAACAAACATCACGAAGAACACTGTTATCTGGATGTTCAACCGGTAAATTACTTATGCTTAATTAAATGAAAGCGCTAATATTATATTGGAGTTCACTAATCCATACTTCTGGATTAGACCTATCGGAAATAAGAGGGAGGAAAAACCAATTTTGTCCTCCCCTTCTCGGCACCAGTAATAATTAAGCAAGCCTTTGCCAAACGAACTCTCAGCAGGAAGTAAACAGCTAAAGTAGAAGAGGAGATTATTATCTATAGTTAAGAACCAATAAAACAAGAATCCTCATCCCCTTTTCACAAAGACAATGCGATTAAGTCTTAAACACTGCCGCAGACAAAAAAAAAAAAAAAAAAAACGAACGCTATCTCACAGCCAAACTAATAACAGCATGCTAATACAGCAATTAAGGTTCTTCATGACAAGGTACTATTCTGTAACTGAAGCACCAGTTATCTTAACTATTAAAATAAAATGATAAAGATTTGTCCTGGAAGAGAAATGCAGAGTGAAACGCGGCAGGGCCTTCGATTGAAAAGTGCAAACAACGGTTTCAACTCCCCTTTTCCTGGCAACAATGACCGTATAGCCACAATGTTTTGCACCTGTTACCCGTGAAATCTAGGACCATCATCCTTAGAGTTCGGTTCTTTTGCACTTCTGGAGGTCCAGTATAGCCCTTAGAATTCTCGTGCATAGGTAGCAGAATCGTATCTTTCCAAGCGTAACCTTAGTAGCTGCATTAGTATGCTACGGTATATTTTTTATTTCCCCCTACAATAGTTAAGGTTTTTTTTTGTTTTTTATTTCCGGATACAGGGTATAAACATAAACATTGAACACAAATACATTAAATAATATCTTATAAGTTAAGTCCCATTGTATTCTTAAGGACAAAACAGCAATGTTACTTTTAATGCGTCAGAACCGTGGTTTCATTCAGTGCAATATTAAAAACATGGTCCTATTAGTTCTGATTATTTTCGTATTAGCATCAGTAGGTGAAAATAGTTTGTCTAAATTTTATTCAAATTTTACACACCTATACAAAACTTTTCACATCCATCCTTTTTCAATTTAAATTTATATCCTTCTTCCGAGCAAGAGTTAGCATGGCATCCGCTTTTAATTTACTCAATCTATTTAAAGTAGTAAACACTTCAATCAGGTCTCCTAGTAGGTGCCCAGTTTCCGGACGCAGTCATTTGAAATCTGTTATGGAAACAGAATCATCTTGTGTCTCGACTAATATTGTTGCTCTTATCTGTACTCGTTCCAAGAGATTCACATGCTTCCTGAAATGAAGCTCACAGACCCATACGCAGTACTTAAGATAAGGCATAACCGTTGTCGTATAGAACGAAACAATAATCTAATTGTCCCTGCCGGCAAAATTCCTGAATATCATAAACAGAACCCCATCAGCTGCCCTAGCAGCTAATCTATGCTACTTTGAAAACTTCATATCAGAATCCATAATTGATGCCGCCAACTCTGACCAAATATAACTTTATAAACATAAATAAAATAAAATTACAAATAAATAAGTAAAATCGACTGTAAACTGTAGTATAATTTAAAATACCATAAATAATATGAATTCATATCAAATCATATAAAAACTTAAAAAAAAAAATACTATACATTAAAAGCGTTAAACCCGTACTATTATGAAACTTTGTAAAATTCTATGCATTAAAAGCGTTAAATCCGTACTACTGTAAAACTGAAGCTTTCGGCAGCATCTGCTGCCTTAAGTAGCGCTGCATCAACAATTCATTATAAAGCACTAAGACTTGCCAAGCAGACCCAGGATGTACTATGGTACCTGCGCATACTCCGTTTCCCTTATATCAGCACCGAAAGTGGCATGGAGCTGTACTCTCATCCCTATCCAGGATAACGGTCTCAAACATTAATCCTACAACCCTTATCCCTATTCAAGCTATGATCACCCATGGAACAAATCCTTAGGCTCTCCAGCCACTTCCGGTTCCAGAAACCCTCTACCTTATCAGGTATGTTCCGACACGGCCGGCCCAGAGACATTAGCCAACCTAAGCGCCCTACTATGCTCTCCCGGTCTATCGCGTAATCTGCGCTTAGTCGCAACTACGTAAATTTACATTCATATCAGAATGTAAAGTTACCCCCAGGTCAATTTCCCCCTCTACTACCACCAAATCGGTAATTCTGGGATTAAAATAAATTTTCCGTTTATATTCGGAACCGTATTCAGCAGTCACTGGCTTAAACCCGGGTCACTCAAGGCACGTGTACTTATACACCCGCGCGCCTGACCACTAGGCTACGGATTAGTGCTTCTCATATGCAGTACACGCATTTTTCATTATTAAAGCTCCATTGCCAGGTCTCAGCCCATCTGGTTAATTTTCCAGGTCTTGTCACAGTATCATACCCTGATATCAGCCATTAACCATCCTACTATGCTTTGTATGATCTGCAAACATTGATATTAAACTTGATGTCTTCATCAATATCGTTAATACGTATTGAAAACAAAGGATCTGGGGGACTTAACTAATAAAGTTAGTCCAAGAAGAGCAGTGCCTATTAATTATAACTCGCTGCTTTTTGCTGCTAATGCCACAGTGATCCAGTCCGTATAGTAGTCTCATGCAGAACAGTATCAATCGCTTTTCTGAAATGTAAGTAGTACAGTATATGATGTCAATTTTTTTACATCTAGTTCCTTTGTTATTACTTCGTAATAGCCAATCAAATTCGTCAGACAAGATCTTCCCTTAACGAGTCCATGCTGTTATTGCCGTATAACTGTATTTGTCAAGATGATCCTACATTACTTCTTGGATCGCCGACTATTTTCCCTAGAAAAAGAATTCAAGCTTACAGATCTATAATAGCTCACTTCTTCCTTTGATTCCGAATTTATGAATAGGGGAAACATTTGTACATATCTAATACAATAGGGATCTCCACTGAATCCAAGAATGATTTCATAATAATGGCTAAAGGTTTGTTACTTTTAATACAATTGGACAGAGTCCAGTTCTAGGAGATTTATGTACTTTTATCCTCAACAATTTCTCTTCCAGCTTTCAGAAAGCTGAGATCGCGCTTAATTTCCTCCAGCTCTTTGCACCGCACACACCTCCTTTGGCTTTATCATATCCTGTTCCTGATATGATCGCAAACACTGAACACATTCTGTAAAGCTGTGATTCATAGAACTGCCCTAGTAAATCAGTTCTCCCCGGAGCCACGGAGCCCTCCTACTTTGAGATCTTTGCTTTGATGATTTAATGTTATAAACTTAGTTTACAACCCTAGGAAAAACGCTTCTACTATAATAAATAAAATACACTCATACGGAAGTACAAAATACAATATGAAATAGTGATATGAAAATGAATGCGAAATATCGATGCAAATAACACTCGCAATGAAAACCTCTTATTCCACCTCTCGGTTTTAAGCAATTTCGGAGGTCAAGTAATAAGCAATTTCACCTATATTATCAAATAAACAAATATTAACTGCACTACTAATTTCAAAACAAAAAGATAACAAAAACCCAATAAGTTTTAAGTTATAATACGTCAACTTAGTGGTTTAAATAATTGGGCACAGTCAGCGTGGTTAGCCTCGTTATTTTTCAAAAAAAAAAAAAAAAAAAAAAAAATACATTATAATCACATGTAATGCAATTTTGGAGTTTTAGAAAAGTGGGTTTGTTATTTGGAGCATTAGCAACTAAGGCCATATTGCTCCGGGGATATGTGGTGGTCATTCCCTGACCTTTCCGCATCCTCCGTATTTGGAGGTCACGGGTTCGAACCCCGGTTTAATCAAGAAGCGTGTGCTACGCATTGCTGCTCCTGCCCACTGAGACGCCTAGAAAAGTGGGATATTTCTTAATTGTAATCAGCAAAATATGACGAACCAATATTTTGGTTCGTCATATTTTGACGAAGACACCAATCCGTCAACGTTAAATATATTAATTTATTAACGTTGACGGATTAGTTTAATCCCTATTTAAAACATTTAAGTGTCACTTCTAGTTACGAATACAAATAAATAGACAAAAACAATCCATTTAATCTACGGCTCAAAAATATGACGCGTGCTTCCTAGCAAATAAAACTTGACTCTATGCCACGCTCCTATCTTTGTTTGGTTTGTCCTCTCCCATTCACTGGCTTCTGTGCCCTCCTCTGCAATATATAGGGGTACACTTGACATTAACTATTCATTCCCACGTCCCTCTGCAAACTCCCGAGTGCTGTCTTTCTTGTGAGGCACGCGACTTTTTGATGGGCTTTTAGTTCGTAAGCACGGACTTCCTGCCCAAAGAATTTAACGTCGTCCAGCACTCCCATACTCCATAAATATTTTTAGCCACTTCTTGTAACTTTTAAGGCTAATTATTGGAGACAGTAAGGAAACAACAACACGTTAAACCAAGAGGGAAAAAAATAGACTATCATAATTTGTGCTTGCTAACCATAATAAAAGTTCAGAAACATATGAAGATGACATATTATGAGTTTGTTTTAAACAATCTGCGTATATAGAAAGAAATTCATTTGATATTAAGAACATGAACAATTTTCTACTTATTGAACACCATACTGATATTCTACTCAGAAATTATCTTGAACTTGAAAAAAAAAAAAAAAAAAAACCCCTCCCGGAGAATCGATTATATTATTCCTTTAAACCATGGAAATATGAAATTATTCATCATCATCTGCTATCTGAAGTTTATTTAGTTACTTATTATATGTATTGTTTTTTTTTGTTCGGAGCAGTTCCCCCCCCCCCCCCCTTTGTTTCTTCGTTCGATTCACTTCGCTCTACAGACACTGACAGCTTATTGTTAAGCTGGCTGTAACTTGTATCGTCTTCCTTGCTCACAAAGGAATTGGCTGAATCTTCAGCAGACTTTTTTAGAATCACCGGAATAAGTGAATCCTGCTATATATTTAAAAATCTGAGACTGCCGGGAGAGATGTTTAGAAGCTGGCAAGTGGTCGTATTCCTTTAATTGAAAAACAACTTGGCAGAACCTGGATAACGGTATTTGTCAGAAAGTTGAACATTATGCTCTCACTGAGAATAGAGTATTCTTCGGAGAACGGAATGAAACCACAGGATTGAAAATCGAACGCAGTGAAGAGTGCGAATTTTATTTTATATCAACTATTGCGTGGAAATATCCCTCGCAATCCTATATATATAAATAAATGTAATTTAAAGTCAAAGTTACAGTTGATGGAAAAATACAAATAAAAAAATGAATAAGCGAGGTATGACAAATGCACCAAAAGCGCAATGCATCAGTAAGGGATACAGAAGCATGTAAGAATAGATAAGTCTGATAAAGTTTGCATAGATGAAGACGAAAATTACAAAGTGCCAAGGAAAAATAGTAGAATTATGGGCTGAATTGCAAAGCCAATTTGGAGGTGAAGGAACTGTAAAGTAAAATTATTAATACCAAATGATTAAAACTTATGACTAAAATGATTAAAACGGAATGATTACTCATCATATATTTATGGACTGTTTTGAATAATAAAATATATTTATCACAGATTCACTGTACAACTGCATATTTCAAGATAGACGCAACCGCACAGAAATGTTTGAAAATAGCATTTTTTTTTTTTAGAATTTAATCGATTTAAAACTAAATATAAATAAACAACAAATAAAAAAAAAAAAACTTTAATGCTACGTGATGTGATTGTTAGGAAATTGTAATTTAGATCGCATTAGACAAAAAAAAAAAAAAGTTGAAACTGCTCTGTTAATACAAACCTCGAATCAACAAGAAACGAACTTAAAGGATACGTGGGTCGCAATTATTTTTTTAACTGTTTGTGCTGAAAAAGCGTGGAATAACAACAACAATACAGCAAAAATGTATCTCTGACAACCAGAATCGATAATATAAAACTTGCCTACGATCACTTATTCTGGTAATAAATAGTGTTTCTGGGAATGAGGTCAGAAAAGTTGACAAGGCAGAGATAAACAATAGTAGTTACTCAAAACAGCTGTTTTCAACCTTTTTTTAATAACGGCATCCCTAAGTCATTTATTTTATTTTGCGGCACCCCTACTCAATTTTCTGCCTGTTAGATCGGATTTTGTGTGTGTGTGTGTGTGTATATATATATATATATATATATATATAGTATATAATAATTTTATTCTTTATATAGAGGTACTAAGTAAACATCAATTATAGATCAGCACAAAATTTAAAAAAAAAGGTACTGTACACCTTTTTATAATGAAATAAACATATACATTTTTTAAAAAAATAATAAGTAAGTAACTTAAACCCAAATTATGTGGCACCCCTGGAATGTTGTTGCGGCACCCTAAGGTGCCGCGGTACCCCGGTTGAAAACCACTGCTCTAGAACCACGCTCACTCAAATGCGAATACCTCTGCATACGCTACTGTACCCTCCTATTTAGCTATCCAAAAGTATCCGCTATTAACACGGTGACTATTACATTACTTCCCCAACTGAAAGTAAATGCCTTATCTGACTAATTTTAAATACAGTTGCTTTAAGAATAACGTCTATCTCCACTGATACTTAAAAGTTAAGGTAAAAACTAGGGCTTGCAAACCGGTTTTATAAACCGGTTAAATCCGGTTTTCATATTGAGTTGTTAAAACCGAAACCGAGCTTCTAAAACTGGATTCGAATATTTTTTTAGTTAGCCCTCGAATATAGTTTTTTGTTATGCACATTTTCTTTTGTTTGTTCGTTTATCTGGATCATTCAACTGCTTTATGTTTTAAACATGTTTTATTTTATTTTATTTTAAGGTACGAATCTCATGGGCAAGTGGCCCAAATCTAGGAGGGGTACCTTTTATCTTCCCACCTGTATCTTTTGAAACTTGCCTTGTTTACTCTTCATTCAGTGCTTGCGGGAGTGACGCATAGTATTGTGCCTTTGTTATCTTCAATATTTTTATTTAAAATTGCCGGTGATACAAATTCCTACTAATTAATATTTATTACTCTTAATATGTCTAAGATAAAATCAAATGTATGGAATTATTTTGCTCGAAAAAGCAAAGATGAAGCACAATGTTCGAAATGTCAGAAGATAATGAAGTCGTCTGGAGGATCTACATCATCTTTGATGTTGCATTTAAAGAAAATGCATCAGATTGACATTAAACAAGATAACAGTGTACCTTCCGTAAAAATGGTAAGAACATTAGAAAACTTTATCGTTAAAAAATCTATGGAATAAGAGATTTCAAAATTAGCTGCTTTAGATGGATTTTCTTTTACTTCAATTGCCAAGAGTGAGTTTATACAATCAAGCCTTCACCTTCAGAGAAATAAATACGATAAATTACCACCAGCCTCAGTGAATGGAATTAAAAATATGGTTCTGAATTATTAAAAACTAAGAAAGAAGAACTCATTCAGCATTTCAAAAATTCATTGGTTTCGGGTGCACGGTATTCATTGACTCTAGACGAATATACGTCTATACAAAATAAAAAGGTATATGAATATAAATGTGCATTCAAAAGACAATCATTGGTCGTTAGGTCTTATTGAGATTAATGGTTCACTTGATAGCAGAACTGAGCAAATTGTGAATGGACACTTGAAGGAATTTGGTTAAAACTTGGATGAGGATATTGTTGCCTGCACCACCGATGGAGCAGCAATGATGATTAAGTTTGGCAGGAAAATTACGCCTAATCATCAACAATGTATAGCCCATTGTATACATCTGTCAGTTACAGATGTACTTTATGGAAACGCAATCAATTATGGTGCGACAGTCTCTGAGTCTCCCAAAGACAATGAAGGAAAAAAATGAAAATAATGAAGGAAGTAGTGATGATGAAGAAGTTGAAGAAAGACAGCAAGGCATGCTTTATCAAACCGACTTTACCGATGAGCTCATTTATTTCTTCAATCCGATGGCCAATATTGCACAAACTATTAACAAAGTCAGAAAAATTTGCAAGCTTTTTCGAAAATCGCCTACCAAAAATGACATATTACAAAATTTTGTTAAAGCAAAATTTAATGGGAAAGAATATAAACTTACATTAGATTGCAAGACTAGATGGGATAGCACATTCTATATGATTGAGAGACTTTTGAAATTGAAAAATTGCATTCCAAATGCTCTATGTGCAGTACTGTCAACTGAAGCTGTGTCTGACGATGACTGGAAAACACTTGAATTGCTATGTGAAACTTTGCGACCAGTTGAAATGATTCTGAAGGCTATAACCTCAGAAGATACAGACTTACTTAAAGCAGAGTCTTCAATAGAATTTCTGCTTGCTAAGCTTGATACAGCAGAAACCCCATTTGCTTTAAAGTTTCACCAAAGCCTTTTGCAGCGTTACAATGCAAGACGAAATTGCCAAACTGTGGCTTTGCTGAGCTATCTACACAACCCCAAAAAGTTTGGGAAAGAAGATTCAGGTTCAAGAACTTTTGATTTTCCAAGTAAGCAAGTTTTGAAAAAGCATGCTGAAGAGATTTATCAGAGATTATTTGCAAAACATTCCGAAGGAGTCTTAGCGTTGAATGAAGAAACTGAAAATAAACGAACTTTTCTTCTTTTAGAAGAAAACAAAGACTCATCTAGTTCCGATGTCGGAGATACACTCATGCGAGAGTATGATAGTGATTATTACTGATATAGTGATTATTAGAGAGTATGATATGAAAGAGATTAACTGAAGAGCCTTCAAAATATCCGAGTGAATTGGAAATCAGCAAAGAATTTAAAATTTCGGAGGCAACTAGCAGCAGAAGTGAAAAGCTGGAGAAAGTTTATAGAGCACTGCTGACCATTAAACCAACAAGTGTCCAATTTGAGAGAGTGTTTTCGATCACTGGTCTCTTTAACAAAAAATAAGGTCAAGTCTATCAGGAAAAATGCTTAATATACTGTGTTTTTTAAAGGGCCATTTTCAGAAAAAAGCTGAGCAATAAATAGTAAAGTAATTTCCCCAAGCTGTTTATTTTTTATTTATTTATTATTATTATAGGGCTTATTATTTTTTTGTATAATCTCAAACTGGTTACCTTTTTGGAGCATTTTAATTTTTTTATTTTTTTTACTATAAAAGATGATAGATTTGTTTAAAGATTTGATTACGATTTGTACAATCAACCCAAGATAAAATAAATACTTGTGTTATAAGCTTTTAATTATTTTCCCTAAGTCTGAGAAAATCGGTTTTAAAACCGGTTTTAAGAAAAAGCTTGGGTTAAACTCGGTTTTGAAATTTCTCGGTTTTATGCAAGCCCTAGTAAAAACATAAGTCAAAATCTTTTTATGACAATGTAGAATATATGTGCGAAAATTTGCCTTTAGCAAGCGAGTGGTTGATTGCTGGAACGAACTATCATCTATCATTGTGGAAGTTGATAGCTTAAATAAATTCAAGGAAGAACTGGACAAACATTGGAGCGAGTGGATGGAGAGGTGAATGGGAAGCGAGTTTTTTTTTTTTTTTTTTTGGCTGATACTGCATAAGCTGCCTTCTTGCATCATATGCCCCTGCTAATGGTAACGTTAGACGGTTTGAGAGATATTCTTTAATTTCTTTGTAATCCACAAACTGGAAAATTTCAATCTGAAATTACAATTATGCCGATGAATTGAAGAGCGGCCAAAATGGTGGCATTGATAATCGATGAAAATACTTAATTATGCGTGTAATCTACACGTGCAATAATACAACTGAGTGACATCGCCTACTCATTTTGAGAGCGAGACTCAATTCGTTCTAGAGGTGGAGGTGTCAATTCTTATTCTTGTGATGAGTTGATGCAAGCTCAGCGAGATTTGAGAGGGACTAACTGGAAACTCCTGTCCAAGACATGCTTTACTACAGGGCTGCAAAATTACCTCGGGGGGGGGGAGATATTTCCCGAAGACGAGGGAAAATTAACCGTACCAGTCTAATAAAATAATGTGGACATTTTTGTATATGTATAGGGAGGCACCTAGAACGTCTCAGCTCAGCCTCGTGTCTCTGTGAAGAGCAGAATCAACTGTAAATGGGCCAGAAGTGTTGATGTAGGTTTGTGTGCATTCTGTTGTGTTTTGTTGTTATGTTCTGGCCTCTTGGCTACCCAGAAACATCAATCCTGTACAGACGATTCTGGGTACTCATCCACACCACGGGAAGGTGGGCCAGTTCCAGTAATGTCTTAAAAGAGACTCTGACCCACCTAATGATGCTAAAAGGTGGGCCAGGATTCTCTGGGGCCCATTCCAGAGGAAAAGAACCGTCTAATAAAAAGAGAGAAGACATCAGCATTTTAGACAAGTACGAGTACAGGGTCCCCCCCCCCTATCCGCGGTCTCAGTTACCTGTGGTGAAAAAATATTAAATGGAAAATTCCAGAAATAAACAATTCATAAATTTTAAATTGCGTCCCATTCTGAGTAGAGTGATGAAATCCCGCGCCGTCCCGCTCCGTCCCACCCGGGACGTGAATCATCCCTTTGTCCAGCGTATCCACGCTGTATAAGCTACCCGCCCGGTAGTCACTTGGTAGCAGTCTCGGTTATCAGATCGACTTTCGCGGTATCGCAGTGCTTGTGTTCAAGTAACCCTTATTTTACTTAATAATGACCCCGAAGCGCAGGAGTAGTGATGCTGGCAATTCGGATATGCCAAAGAGAAGCCGTAATTGCTTCCTTAAAGTGCTTCCTTTAAGTGAAAAGGTGAAAGTTCGACTTAATAAGGAAAGAAAAAAATCGTATGCTGAGGTTGCTAAGATCTACGGTAAGAACGAATTTTCTATCCGTGAAATTGTGAAGGAAAAAAATTCGTGATAGTTTTGCTGTCGCACCTCAAACTGCAAAAGTTACGGCCACAGGGCGTGATAAGGGCTTAGTTAAGACGGAAATGGCATTAAATTTGTTAATCTCTTACTGTGCCTAATTTATAAATTAAACTTTATCATAGATATGTATGTATAGGAAAAAACATAGTATACGTATATAGGGTTCGATACTATCCGCGGTTTCAGGCATCCACTGGGGGTCTTGGTAGTATCTCCCGCGGATAAAGGGGGACTACTAATTAAAATTAGCAATTAGTGCAAGGAAGCCACGGGCTTTTGCTGTGCCTTGATTGCACTATATAGCTAATTATAATTACTCATAGAAAGAAAAAAAAAATCCCGGGTAAGAAAAAAAACATCGTGCGCTTCCCTCCTCATGTAGGTAACCATTCAGTTTGAATTTCTTCAACCTGTCAGACTTAAATACCTTGCATAGGCAGGCAATCTGTTCCAGTAACCAACTCGCTGGCTTAAAGAAAACTTCTTATCTAGTCTAAACATCATCCCTTGTAATTTGAATTTACATGTCTCTTAGTTCTGGAATTCTTTATAAGAGTGAAAATTTCGCCTTCACTCATTTTACTAATCCCTCTGAGAGGCTTATAAAGCTCAATCGGGTCCCACTCGTAAATGCCTGGTTGTCAAGCTCTGTAGCCACACGTCTTCCTCATCCAGTCGCCCTTTTGCCAATCTCACCTTGCAAGTTGCCCGTATTTTTATCCTTTCAAGAAGCTCAATGTCTTTTTTTCAGATGAGGTCTAAATACTTGGAAATAATAAACAAAATAAATTCTGTTTATACTCCGGGACAACTAAACGGTCAGAGGAGTTCACAAGATAGACAGAATACAAGAAACAGCATCGTATTCAGCAATCACGGGCTTGAATCCCGGTCACTCAAGGCACGTGTACTTCTGCACCCACGTGCCTGACCACTCGGCTACGGCGGCCATAGCATTCCAAATATGGTCTTACAATTGTCTTATACAGTGAAACGGGACTATGACATCCCTATCTACAGTATATTGTTCGATAAATCGGAGATGGGAGAACATGCTCTTTCCTGGCTGACTTTTTTTTTACACTACTCAGAAAACTTCATATCTATCCATATCGTAACTCCCACATCCCTGTCTTCCTCTATCGTTTTAATTCAACACCACCAAGTGAGTAAATTATTTTGGCGTTGCTGTTCCCCAAATATAATACCCAGCATATTTCTGCATTAAAATATAGCTGCCACTTTTCAGACCATTCCTGAAGCCTGTTCAAGTCATCCTTATTTATTATTATTATTTTTTATTTTATTTTATTATTATTTTTTTTGTATGTTTGCGTTGTTGTTCTAGCAATCCATCCTGGATTGGGACTTCCCTGGGCCGGGATAATCGTTCTCTTTACTCCTTCCCTCTCTTCATCTTATACAAGTTTTTCTTTCCTCCCTGCGAAATTCGTTCCCCAGGGAGGAGGGCGTGCAGATAGTAGGGGAGGCCTTGCCCTCCTTCTGCTAGGGAGGAGTACTTGGAGGAAGTCGTCCAGGTGATCACTGCTTCCAGGTAGCCAAAAGGCCAAAACACAACATCACGCTACAGAACACACACATAAGCTCACAAACACAGATTTTCTTTCCTATCACTTTCTCTCGTGCGGGATGAAAAACATTCTCTCTTTCTCTCTCTCTCTCTCGCCTTCCTTTTCATTTATCTTCATCCATCATTGGGTATTCCTATGTGGATTGGAAAAAAATTATTCTTATTTATTTATTCATTTTTTATTTATTATTATTTTTTTACACGATACACACTGGCCTTACCTTGACAGTCTGTAAAAACTGAACAGAGCAACGAGGCGGAGAGGAACTTCTGTTCTAGGTGCTGCCCATACAAAAACACAAAAATTAAAAAAAAATAAATAAAAAAGTCATCCTGAAGGAGCACTGCTTGGCACTGGTCATTAATGAACCTCCCAAATCATTACGTCGTCTGCAAATTTTGACATCACACACATCCCTTTGTCGATGTCGTTTATGAATATCGAAGAACTGATCCTTGAGGAGACCGCACTTCTGACAATATGCCAATCTGAAGATTATCCATTAATCATCCCCCCCCCTCTGCCTTTTGCCCTGTAGCTATCCTCTAATCTTTCCAGTAATCCCAACAGGTTCCGGCTCATACAGTAAACTCATGAAGGAACGATTCAAATAACTTGCTAAAATTCAAATAAACTATAGGCTCTTGCCCATATCCATATAGGCTGTTGCCTTTGCTGAAGATCCGATCTTCATCCTTCGTGCTAACTGAAAGGCAGAATAAGAAAATCGTGCGAATGCTATCCTAAATAAACTCTGTGGGTTAACATACACAAACTTGCTATTTCAGGCAAGAATACGAAATCTATCTGTTTAAAAGGTTCCACCAATCCTCAACAGCCTCCAGTATATCAAGGTTACTGGAACTTTCTTCAAGACGTTGCCAGGAATCAAATATCTCGGAATCATCCTAGATACGATGCTAACAATTCCTACCTCATCTAAACTAAAATAAATTTAAATAAATATATTTTCTATTTATACTCCAGGACGACCATACTGTTAGAGGAGTTCACAAGATAGAGCAAATACAAGAAACAGTATCGTATTCAGCAGTCACGGGATTGATTGAACCCCGGTCACTCAAAGTAAGTGCATTTATGTATCCTAGTGCCTGCTCACTCGGCTATGGCGGCCACCTGGCTACTAAAATTAGAAACTATGCGGCGATGATCACCCGTATATGCAGAACAGACTGGGGGTCTTAAGCAGAGGAAGTTGACAACGACAACCAACTACAAGCTGTTCTTACCTATCATATGTTATGGTGCCAGTGCTTGGTGCAACCAGATCGCATTAACCTGTAATAAAAAGCTTGATTCTATACAGAGAATAACCCTCCTCACCATTACGCGAGCATGCTGTACTAATAGTAAGCCCGCCCGCAAAGTCCTTGCTGGCTTCCCCCTCTCCACCTTGACGTCTTACAGAGACGTCTATTCCAAAGTCTAAAGAAATATATCCTAGCTGAAATCTCTGGCTTCTCACTAGACCTATCAAATGATCACAAGCAAGAGCACAAAAGAATCAAGTGTGTGGCGCACTATCGCCATAGATGCCGATGTGCCTAATAAATCCTCAAACAAACAAACAGAAGTGTGCTGAAAAGGACAGGAGTATTGGGACGAAACCACCAAAGGAGTCATTACAAACAATATTTATATCAAAAGGTAGCCATGACAAGCCAAAAGCGTCCTCTATATCATTTTTGAACTAATTGGCCATGGCTAGTTCCCCTGAGGACAGACCACGCGTATACCAATGCCGTACCTATTAAAATCTCAGAATTCGCCTCATCACAAATATTACTGATAATCCTAGGAATCAAGAACACCTCTAGCTGACAACACTACTATCACGCCCTTACCTCGTTGGCACACAAGCTGTTTTTGAACGCAGTAAAATTAGACTTCAAAATGATCTTCATACCACTGCTGTTCCCTGACTATCTTCCAAGTTGGATAGTCTCTCAAACTCAGTAACTTTAATAGACACCCTTGTATCAACACTGCTGACATTGTAATCCTCCAGTGCGGGGACTAACACAGGGACTTCTCCATATGTCCCGGCGTTTGCCCGCCAATTTTTTTTTCTTTTGTGTCTTCACCTAGCGTCCAGGTGAAGAATCTTCCCTATCGTTCAGCTGCTACTTCCACCCTCTCTTTTTCCCCACCATTCGTGATTGAGTTTTCGCGGTGTTTTGTTTTTTTCAATGAATTTTTTTTAAATCCTCGAATACGTCCCAGAATTTTTTTTTTTTTTTTTTTTTTTTGCATATAATTTTGAAGCTCTGCATAATTATAAAGACTTGGATGGCACTCGCTCAGAATTACTCCTATTGTTGTGTGTTTACTTTTGTTTATCATATTACAACAGTCATGATATGACCTCCAAAAATGATACAAGTACGACCTGGTGAGAGACCTCTACTTGCCTGCCAAATTGATTACTAGGTGTAATTTATTAACAATTTCAGTCCCAGAAGATTAGATAGGAAATGAGATCCGTAAGTTTTTCCGTGCGGTAAAAGCTGCTCATTACAAAACAAAATTGCGCTTTACGTTGTAAACGTTTCCCAAATCAGACAAGCTAATTTAGTATCTAAAAGAGGCAATCGTTTTGCAAACTGATTGAATATTTACAATTTCTTCTATTCATGAAATGCAATTAACAGATTGGGAATATTTCCCTTTAGAACATCAGAGATTCATTAGATAACTACGTGTAATACTCCTCAACATCCATCCTTGTTACAAGTTAAATGTCTGTAAGTACTAAGAAATTTGACCTATTTCATTAAGTGGGTTAGACCTCACCTAAGAAATACAGGAATCCCTCGCCAACCGCGATGGATACATTCCCGTAAAGCATTGCGGTTGGAAATACTAAGATCTCGTAGAAAATAGTGGAGTTCGGGGGGGGGGGGGAGACAATGAATGCGCCAATGTTGTATGTCATTTATTTGTGTGTGTGTGTGTGTGTGTGTGTGTGTGTGCGCGTGCGCACACACACACACAAATAAATCACTACGTACTGTATTTTACATTAATATAATACACAAAAAAAAGACGGTTTACAAATTACTTCTTAAGTAAACTTCGTTTGATACTGCGAAACAACCTTCAAAGCTTTCTGGGAAAACGAGTCTAAAATACGACTGTCAAAAATACGAAAATCTACAATAGAGCAAATTCTGAAAGCTTCTATATATATTACTGACGAGTATTACTGAAGTAGACTACAGTAATTCTAAAACTTGGTTCTGGTACCTTGCGACTTTCTTCTAATTTGCGGCAAGATTAGGGGGAAAAAAAAACACCATTGAATTTAACAATTACTTTTTAAGTATATCGCGAATACTCTTAACTCCAAGTGTGACTCACTGATACAGAGTTAGAATACCGTACCCTACCCACTAAATCCACCTCTATAATCTAGCGAAGATGCGAGTTATTTTGTTTAAAGAGACTGGGTTCAATCACGTGTGTGTGTGTGTGTGCGCGCGCACTTCAAACCTAACATATAATTTATAGTTTAGCATTAGTAGAGGCACACGATGCATTAAGCCTCATATACCATCATCAATATCATTTATAAATACAGGCAACAATGGACCCAACACTGAACCCTGAGGGAATCCACTAATAACATTAGTCCACGAAGAGCAGTGTCCATTGATTACCACTCCGTCTTCTCCCACTCAACCATCCCTTTATCCATAGCAGCAATTTGCCTCCAATGCCACACTGCTCCAATTTGGGCAGCAGTCTTCCATTGGCAACAGTGTCAAAAGCCTTTCTAAGATCCAGGTATATGGCATCAAAATTATTTTTTGCATCCAGTTACTTTGTGACCACATCGTAGTATCCAATCAAACTGGTCAGACAAGACTTCCCCTTAACAAAACCATGCTGTGTCCGAGCTATAACTGAAGTCTTGTCTAGATGATGCTGCAGTGCTTCTTTAACCATGCCTCCATTAATTTCCCTGGAACAGAAGTTAAACTAACCGGTCTATAATTACTTGTGTTGCCCTTTGATCCTCCTTTGTGAATTTGGGTCAGATTTACACATCTCCAGTCCATGGGTACCTCCCCTGAGTCCAAAGAAGCTCTCATAATTATGGCTAAGGGTTTGCTTACTTCCTTTGCTGCCTCCTTTAATATAACTGGATAGATACCATCCACCCCTGGTGCCTTTTTCAATTCCTACTATTAGTTCACACTCTCCCTATATATATTTATATATCTTGTTCAAATTTTCAATCGTTAATAAAATACTTTTTATTCATCCACTCAAGTTCAAATAATTTTTTTTAAACTTGTAGTGGATGACACTTGATGTTAATACAGTTTTTTCAAATATTAATTCATTAATTAAATTTTAGTTTTATATGGGAGAAAAAAATCTCTTATATAAGATATTTAGCAGGATATAAATTTAAGAATAAATACCGTCAGTGGCGAAGCGTGTAGATCGCTGGAAAAAAATTTCTTCCAGATTCTTTTTTCATTCTGGGTTCTAGTCTGAGTCAAGGAGGGAACAAAATGGAAAATGAAACATGTGAATAAGAATAATAGTCCAACACCATATATAGAAAGGAAAATTGCAAGGAAATTCGCTTTCTATTTTGCCACTTAATATTGTGATTCTGTCATATGTATATATATATTTATATTAATTGTAATTATTTAATAAAAAGTAACTAAAATAAAATTTTTCTTTGTTGACCTAAGTAGGAATTGACTTTAATTTTTTTTTTTTTATATTACTTGTTTATGTTTATCTTCAACGATTTCTCCTCCTTTTTCCTCTCAGTTATTACAAAATCATCTAGCTCATTGCCAGAGTTTAACTCACCTCTGGCATCCCCCTCCCCCGAAAATCTCCTCATGGGTGAATGTAGATGCAAAATACTCATTTAGTTTGTTAGCTACCTGAGCAGGATCATGAACAGTTGAACCATCAATATCCAATGGACCAATCTGATTCATCCCTTTCCTTCTAGAGTTTACATCAATAAAGAACTCTTTTCTGTTTTTCTTTGCATCCTTTGCCAAAGATTTCTCATAATCTGCCTTTGCCTGCCTAATCTCCTTTGTGACTTGTTTACAGACCAGCTTATATCTATCATAGGCTTCCATGGCACCCACTAATTTATATGTATCCCATGCATTTTTCTTCTCCACATAACTCTCGCTAGCTGTTATTTTGCCACTTTGCTGATAAATTTTAATATAATTTTAGATGATTTGGACCTAGCTAAACTAGCAGATACAGACAGCCTTTGCGAATTACTGACTAGATGTATAATAATGGCGCTAGTCCTCGTCAACATACCATTCAATGTAACCTAATATCAGTAATTGGCCTCGTCATAATGTTATTTTATTATTAATTATTTGTTTATTTATAGGGTATAACTATAAATAAACACATTAAACCAATTCAGGCTAAGTTTTTGGCCTCAACGCTCACGGGACATACTTTACAATTAGTAGAGGCATATGATGCAAGAAAGCAAGCTTATATAGCATCAGCCAAAAAAAACCAGGATCACGGCTCGCAGCACGTGTTACCGTAGGAGCATAGACATTATCCTCCACACGTGCATGGAGACCGGTCTGTCTTTGCTGGTGTTCATAAAACCAGTCCTAACAATTTGTAATACTTTTATTTAAAATAATTCTGTTATTTGTATTGATAAGCCTGATTTCCTTTGGTTTCCATAAAGTTTCATTTAAATAAATTTATTAGACTAAGGCGCATTTAGGGCTAGAGCCTCAAGCTGCGAACAAATTTAGACTATGTATATAAAGTGCTTAGCATCATAATACACAGCCATTTCTGAATAAACAGAAAATTTTTAAGGTGGCATCGTTTTAGGTTATATCTCATATTGTGAATACCTTCACAACTACCCACTCACTGACGAAGGGCCAAATAGCCCTGAAACAGTGCTGTCTGGGTGGTGGTACCTATCTGAGAATAAGTAACACTAGTCTTCTCCTTAGGTGAAGCGTTACTTATTCGAAGTAGTGCAATATCATGGCAACTCGTTGTGAAGGTATTCACAATATGAGATATAACCTAAAACGATGCCACCTTAAAAATTTTCTGTTTATTCAGAAATGGCTGTGTATTATGATGCTAAGCACTTTATATACATAGTATAAATTTATTATTCAGCATAACTTGATTTTGTAAAAAAAACAAAACAAAAACAGACGGTTGGTTATGCTTTCTCCAATTTGATGCTCTCATCTCTCTTTTAAAGGGCTTTTTTCAATATTCTCAAAATTCCTATTACTTTTTTTTTTTTTTTAATTCATCACATACTCAATGACTGCTATATACCTTACTGAAATACCAGGAAACCATCTCCTGGGCACAGCTTATGCTTTTCTCTTCTCTTTAAGTCTTTATATTCTAATTTTCATACGGCATGAATTATTTGAGGATGATTTGGGCACAATTTTTAGTTTACTTCTTCCTCGCTTCACCTGTTTTAGCCTCAGCTTATTACTTACCCTCTTATTACACCCCCCCCACCATCATATATATTGTTTTGTCTGCTATCTGTTATTCTACTAGTAATAACAAATTGTTAATAAATTATTACTTTTCTCACTAATTCTTCGTCTATCTTTAAGTCTTGCGGTTACTAAGCAAACAGCAATGAGACATATTTTGCTGTCACATTATATTTGAGTGTCATTTGTTTTGTTCTGTGTATTATTTTGTGTACAAACATCCCCCTGTCCTTTCTGGATCTGCCACTTATAGTTTAGGACACTTACTTTTCCTTTCAGCATTATTAACCAGCCTACAAGTATTTCTTATGCTTGGCACTAATATCTGTTATTGGCATTCTTGGCTTCCACTCTAAGGTGCACAGTTTTACAATTTTGAGATATACAGTATATATATACTTAAATGGTATTTTTATGTACTATAAAGGAATAAGCTGTCAATTTTCAGATTGGTGCTGTAGATATGTGGCGTTAATGCTATTGTAATAGTTATCAATTAAACAGTCTGCTGTCAAAACCACTTTTCGACCATGAAATCGAAGATTTTTCTCGACGATGTGGGCAATTTGACAAGAGCTGATGAAGTTACTCAACGTCGATGTAGTTGGAGGATACGTCCAGCGGTGCCTACAACCTATCGCACTATATGCATCACCAATCTGGTCTTCCCCGACGTCGTACATACAGATTCCTGGCAGTCTGAGTACTAGGTAATGCGATGGAGGAACAGGGTCACGGGCAACACATTCACCATCTCCAGGGCTGTTTTATATATATATACTAACCTAAATATCACTCCATGGAAAGTTCACATAGCAACCAAGAATATTCTTCTTCTTCTTCTGTCCCAGATGCTAACCAGTCTGAATGATGCCCCCAGTCTTCATGGAAGTATCTCTACTCCACGTGCTGGACGCAGTAATGGCAACTCCTACTTACCGTTGCATTCTACACTGTTCGACCTCTGCTGTCTGAAGAACTTCTTTCCGAACAACGCAGTCACCCTTTTTAATTCATTGGCATTAGACCCTGTGAAATACTCTGAAGACAAGGAGTACAGGGTGAAGAGCCTCTCTGAAGCGCACAGCTTGCTTGAACTATAGAAGTATAAAGAAGCTTGAACTAGAAAGAAGCCAAGAACTTGAACTTTATAAAGACGATAGAATGACCAGCATAAAATAACTGTTGGACATCTACTTTTATATAATACAGTGAATAATTACCTCTTAATTTTGTCGATAATTGCATTCTTTAAATAATAATGTAAATGATTTGCACCGTTTTAAGTAATTGCACTTTTGCAAATATTGTAAACATGTTTTTGAAAAATTGCTATTCCTGCATTTTTGTACACCCTTCTTGCCGGCAGGCTGTGTAAAAGCAAACACTTGCTATAATAATAAACGGATTTAATAATAATAATAATAATAATACGTACATTGATTAGGGCATGAGCCTATTTATTTTTGGATTTATGTTTGTTGTATAATTTATATTTTGGATGGAAGACGATTTCGGGCATTGAGCATATATATCAGATAATTTAAAATGCACACAGATTTATATGAACTAATTGTAATGGGTCGTGGCCAGGGACACCACAAAATAAGTGTTTCTAAACGTATTCAGTGTCTCATATGCTCTCAAGAGTTCAGTATAGAGAAGAAAATCATGCTGTACAAATCATGGAAGTATATAACTACGAAAGAGGTTATCTCCAGGTGTTCCATGGGAAGTGTAGGCGAGTTAGAAAGGTTAAAACTGCAGTGATACAAGTGTCGTAAAAAAAATTGTTTTGTAGATCACGGTCATATGTTTACATATGGATACAAACTAAAATCAGTTGGTGCGATTCTGGAGTATTCTGAATACCTATTCTAGGACTGCATCACCCTTTTTATTTAAAAGAAAAACAAGTTGTGTTTCAGAACCTTGTTTTTATTAAGGGAATTCGCAGTAATAACTACCTGTTTTTCCAGTTGGGACTTCATGAAGAATGATATGGACTCTTCGCAGGTGAGTGCGTATCTAATAAAAATGAATAAATACGTGTTATTCTTCATAAGTGTTTCAGGTGGGATACTTTCCTCTCATATCTTAAATGGATAAGTTGCTATATCCCTTATTTTCTTAAAATGGAGTATATGCCATGTTTGTAGAATATGAGTTACTTAAACAATGTGGGGGGGGGGGATTTCAGTACGAAAGAGCCAAAAGTGCAACATTTCCATTTCGAGATTAAGTTTCTTTCCTACCTCTTGCTGTTATTCAGGACACCCACACAAAAATGAAGTTAAGGGCGAACTGCTGAATGCGTCATTCTCCAAACACCCTTCGGTGAAAAAAAGGCGTGGGTAACTTTATCCGAATTTCCACCCGTAGTCTCTCTTTGGCGCATGTCCGAGGTGCTGCTCAGATAAAACCCTCTCTCTTCACAACATTACCTATAACAGATGCCAGTCAAAGGTGGACGCCAGTTATAATTGCCTGGGTAAACAGAGCAGTTCCGAGAGATGGGTGGTGTTCCCTAAAACGTTTTTCCTTCCCACCTATCTCGCAACAATTTCTGATTAAGAGGAGGTCTACGGGAGTTAGTTGATTGGCGTTGTTGCGGACACTGGCTCATTTAAAAGAAGTACTGATATGTAACAATAGTCTTATTTGCACATGATTCCTAATACAGTCAACGCTATTTACAGTGAGCTGCACCCACACCCCAAGGGAAGAACAAAAACTGTTGTTCACAATGATAGTTTATAAAATCAGTAAAAGAAGTCAACATTTAATAAATAAATCTTTATTTGTCCTACCAGATATAAGTATAGTAGACAAAAAGTGACAAATTCCATTCAGGGCAGTAAATGCCAGAGGATTGACAATATAATAAAATATAAAAAAAAAATAGCTAAAATATAAAATGAATAGATTTAAGTTACATTTTTTCTAGAATCCTGGCACCTGTAGTCCAAATTGTACAGTTTTAACAACACAGCCGATGAAATACAGTATACTATACGAGATATACATTTGATCACATATGCACATACTTGAGTACACACAATTGTTCACATAAACGCACGCAACTGTTAGGCAACAGTAGGCTTATATATGATGCGACCGACTGTTCGGATCATCTGTAAAATTTTCAAGGTCAATTCCAATATGTAATAAGCTCTGAATAAACTCCAACGCCCTGGCTAGTACAGTATAAACCTATTGGCCATCTTCAGTCGGTTGGCTTTCATCTTCAGGAGTTTCGTGCCTATTAAGACACATGGCGGGATGTGCCACTCACATAGCTTACATGGTGATGATATCACGCCAGTCATCATCTTTATTGATGTTATCAATTGTGACGTTACTTGGACATGACTGTTGCTGCTAGCTCACGAGCACAGATCGAAGAAAAAGCCAACCACGCGATAGGAATTTTGCAAAACTGGGCTACAATCCATTACCTGCGGATTTCGCCAAATAAGACCTGCTCAGTACTCCTGAAGGGCAGACTCGACCTTGCCAGACCACCGCAAGTGAAAATCCAAAGCACCACAATAAAACTTGCTACAGAAATCAAATATCTCGGAATCATCATAGACAAAAATCTGTCTTTCCAGCCACATCTAAAGTACATTAAACAAAAGATACGGAAATATTCTGCACTGGTCGCAAGAGTGACCAGGAGGGACTGGGGGCTAAACAAGCGGACCCTGTCCCTCTACTACAAATCTACCTTCATCCCGGTCATCACATATGCTTCACCAGTTTGGTACAAAAAGCTAACCACAGTGGTAAATAGTAGAACCTTGGACAGTATCCAGCGGTTAATAATTCTGACAATCACATGAGCTGTTTCGACGGTCAGCACGCACACACTCCAGGTTCTGGCGGGAGTCCTCTCGCTGGATTTGGAAATCATTAGATGCGCCCTGACATATAATATGGCAAAAGAAATACCGTGTACTATCCTGAATTATACGTCGGACCTTGTCAACAACAGGAAACTTGAAAAAAAACCAGACTGCTCAACCACCTCTCATAGGAATGGCAGGATCGGTGGACAGAGTCCACTAAAGGAGAAGTCACCAAGAAGTTCCTCCCGACCATAAAACCCCCGAGTTGGTTCCACGTCACCTTCCTGCTCACCGGGCATGGGTCATTTAATGCAAAACTGTCTACCTACCGAATCACTGAGGATCCCCGTTGCCTCTATGGCCGCGAGTAGACATGGCAACATCCCATGTATGACTGCGACCACTATGAGGACCTGCGATGTATGCTCACCACTGCTATCACATACTTCCCACAGACATGGAACAGCACCTTCTCGACTCGGAACATGAATACAAAGCCCTTAGACTCGGAATATGAATACAAAGCCCTTACCACCTTTGCACAGAAACTCTTCGTTAGAGGGGCACTTATAGCAAACCATCATGCACAGCACCCAGAAGCTGACTGGAGAAAACTGGAATATGCAAGAAAACCGTATCAAAATAACCTACAACCACGAACAATGATAGTCATCTAGCCAGTCATTCACGAGGGAACTGACAACCAGGAAGACCTACGTCTTAACCAGACAAACTGACAGGACTTGACATGAACTGGATACAAATTATTCACCCTGGATCACTAGTTGGATGGCTACACCAAATGGCCAACGCACGAACTAAGTGCAAAGGAAAATGATACCAGGATCCAAGGCAGCATCCTCATAACATGTGCACTGCGACCTAAACAGGTTACATAACCAACCACAGGACGAGACTTGCCTCATGTATAACCTTACGACTGGATTTGACTCCTACATTGGACATGATCACCAACGAAGATCCGGTTCAGATTGCTTGGACTCTTCACGTGCTCTCTCTAATGCCAATGCCTGATGGGGATCTGTACCTTTCCCCTGGTGGGGAGGAGGAGACAGTCTTGTCTCCTCCCACTCCCTTGCCAACCATTATTCTTCTTCTAGTGGGGCACGGGCCTGCCTCGCTGAACATCCTGGGGTCACCCTCTCTATCATCCCCATACTTCTGTCTTTTCCCTCCAGCCTTCAATCTCCCCCCCCACTCTGCCTAATACGCCAGCGTATACCCCGCTCAAACGGCAAACACTTAATTTCGTCCAAATTAAACTGCATAAACCTCATTTGGTTTTTCTAATTCCAGCGCTCACCCTTACAGAGGTTTTTTTTTAGGCCCCAGTCACTGAAATCTCTGGAAACTAGGTGGCAAGGCTTGACAGAGTAAAATTCCAACTACTGTGTACCTAGTTTGCCTCCACGTGGCCAAGTGTGGGCAACATTGGGCCTCAGCGGCTAAACGGCCATATGAACAACGATACGCAACACTATGCATTTACAAAATCCACATATTTTTAAATCTCTGGCCTTCCCAGCGAACTGGTACACCTACAATGAAAGCAACGCGGACTTGGGGAAACCCCTGGTGCCGTTTGACATCAGTACACTTTACACTTGGACATGACTAAACCTACTTTCTTGCACATCCTTGCCTTTTGACTGTGTGCCAAGTAGCGATCAATACTAGACTCTCTTATCTGGTATCTTTTGACTACCATTCCCTTCCCCCACTCGCCTAGTGGAGTAAACTCCACCGAATAATTCTGAGGACGCCTTCCTCTACGACCCAATATTTCTTACTATTCCCCCCCCCCACTTGACTTTCATATTCTCCAATCTCTATCTGTTTTATATATATATGTCCTGTCACTGAATGCTCAGGCAATTAGGTGGCAGAACTTGCCAGAGAATAATGGGCAGCCTGGCTTACCTCCTAGCGGTGTGTAACGGCAACGTGGAGTCCCATTAGGGGTTCTGCGGCCAAAAGCCAGCCCACAACAGAACCCAACATAACACTTCTCATATACAACACACAATACTTTTGTCTAGCTTTTACAGAATAATGTATACTTCACAAGAATACTTATGGCGCAGTTGTGGAAATTACCGGTGGCGTTCCCTCCCCAAACACTATGTCGTTATCAATCATTTCCAAGCGATGTAAACGCTGTAGTTTAAGATGTTCTGCAAGTTTCATGGTCCTTAACTGATGGGAGAGATGGTGTTTATTGTTTGCCAACTTCAGAAGCCAGAATTCGGTAGAAGATATTCTCCTAGTGAGTAGGAGTGGCTGATGTCCACAATTCCGCGCCATACAATATGGCCGAATATCCTGCAGTTCTTATATACCGTGAGGTTGTAGTTTATGTAATTTACTAATACAATGTAATATAAATAAATTGTCATTCAGAATAATACAGTATTAAAAAAGAAAACGAAGATATTTTAAAAACAAACACACACACACACACACACACCCCTAGACAGGAGACTTCGTTTCAGATTAAAATAATCTATCAAAATGCTCTATATCAATGGCAGAGCATGTTTTAAAGAGAATTATGGAGGAGCATGATAATAGTTAATTCACTTCTGCAATTAGGGCACTCAGGAGCGAGAGGGAAAAAAAAAAAAAAAAATATATATATATATATACACACACACACAAATTCTAATCCTTCAAGGATTCTTCTTGCTCAACCACAATACGTTCCGCTTCTTCACCACTACAAATTTTAGGTTCCATTTCGCCTGCAATGAGTTCCTCTTCATTCATGCACATCCTCAAACGGAATGCATCAACTTCGACGTAGTCTTCAAAACGTTTCCCTCTGTTTAGGTGATGATGTACCTCCTCAAAAGTTTTTCACTATTATCGGTCTGTTCATTGGGATTAACAGAGGAAGCAGCCTGCAAGGCTTCATTCGATGCATCATTCAAGGAGACATAACTACATTGCCTGCAACACGTTGATTCCGCATTGTTTGTTTTCGAACCACAGCACGATTTTGTTTAAGAGCATCTCGGTAGTGTTTCTTCTGAACACTGGTCACTTGATCAAGTTGAAGAGCGGATGTCATAGGTACTCAGTGATTTCGCGTAGCCCATTCACGTGGCAACAAGGGATGGAGTTATCCACAAATAGCAAAATTGTACTTTTCTCCCCGCTCAGTTGCGATCTAAGCCTGATCCATTCTTCGTAGATTTCTGATGATATCCAAGCCTTTTGGTTTGCTTTATATACAGTCGTCAATGTTTTCAAACCTTTAAAACATCGAAGTTTCTGGACTTTCCCAATGATTAGAGAGGAAGCTTCTCTGTTCTAGAAATGTTAGCCACTAGGAGAAACCCCCCCCCCTTTTTTTTTTAATTTTTTTTTTTTTTTTTTTTTATAAACAGCTACATTTCTCACTTTTAAATGTAAGCGTTTCATCACGTAAATTTAAATTTAAAAAAAATGTCCAGTTTCTTTGCTCTGGTCGTATTGTCAACAAAATATTTTTTAAATAATTTTCCTTCCATTCCTTCTTAACTTCAGTGAGCAGTATTTTTGTCGCACACTTTCTCGACGAGTCTTAAATTTAAGACTTTAATCTCCAAGATTCATCATATGCACAAACCATTCGGCCTTCGTTTTTTAAAGATTTTCGTCTACGGAAACGTGTTTTGTGGCATTATCATTAGCCATTCAAAGACACCGTTTCAAGATCTCGATACTTGAACTTTCGTGCTGATTTCTCCCAGTGCAGTAGATTTCTCTAAGCTTTCACTGTGTTTCGATCTTCCAGAATGGTAACAGTGTACTTGAGGAATTCTGAACCGCTTAACGATTGGCACTATCAGCACACACATATCGGTATAATGTGCTGGGACGTTAAAATTTGTTGCTATAAAGAGCTTTGATTGCATTTAGAAGAATAATTCAAATTAAATTATTATTTAATGGCACTGGAGATTGTCGCCATTTGCGAGCTGGAAAACACAGAATAACTCGGGAAAAAAGTGAATTATTCCCCTCGGCGTGAGATCAGTTAACTACAGCTTCGAGGAGAAATTTGGGAATTCCCTCCGTCGTCAAGAAATAAAACCCAAATCTCACAAAACCACTGCCAAAGGCGATGTTTCGTGTCAACTGAGTTGCCACGGAGGACATATCAGAAGAATGTCTTAGTTGACCTATAATAATACTGTATATACATCCGCATCAGTTCTACGCCCTCCTTTCCACTAAGGAATACAAAGACTTTAAAAATATTTCTTGACTGAATGTCTAAGAGTATGAATGAGGTAGTTTATGCATGGGTATGGCACTTCCATCATTTCAACTACCCAGGTAGTACGAATGCATCGTTTATTCATATCTCATATTGTGAACATCTTCACAACGAGTTGCCTAGGTATTGCACTATTACCTTCTCTAAGAGAGAGAAGTGTTACTTATTCTAAGTAGTGCAATACCTAGGCAACTCAATGTATCAAGTATAACTCCACAACATATTGCAGAGTTATATTATTATTAGCCATATGGTGCAAGGAAGCCTGAGGCTTATGCTACACCAGCCAAAAAAATTCCCGAGTTACCCTGAGAGAGAGAGAGAGAGAGAGAGAGAGAGAGAGAGAGACAAAAGAAGTTGAAAAGAATCGCCAAGAAAGAGAAGAATGATTATATCCAGATCAGGACCCTGTGTGTGATAAGCCCATATTCACCAGATGTGAGCCCCTTCATAACTGGGTTGTCACTATTGCTACAGAGTACCTGCCCGCCCACCCACCCACCGATGAGCCAACCAGCTTCGAAATGGTGCCGTCTGGGTGGTGGTACCCATCTGAGAATAAGTAACAGTAGTCTTTCTACCAGAAAAGTGTTACTTATTCGAAGTAGTGCAATACGTTGTGAAGCAACGAGTTGTGCAACTCGCTGTGAAGGTGTTCACAATATGAGATATGAATAAACGATGCATTCATACTACCTGGGTAGTAGAAATGATGGAAGTGCCATACCCATGCATAAACTACCTCTTTAATATAAAGACTTCTTGTGATTCGTCCATATTCATCTGATAAAAGTATTCTGAGGAAGCAGGTTCTCATCGAAAACTCCTTTTGGACTTTGCAGTCTTCCTCTGACTCTCGTCGAAAATCGCTATACATCCGAAATCCTCCCATCAGTGGGGCCTCTAAGGGGGAGAGGAAAGAGAAACCCCCATTAGTGAAGGATCAACTGTTTACGGTTTAATTATCACTGTTCCTTTAATCAAACACTAGCAGCAGATTTAAAGTTTTATTTGAGTAATGTGAATGTAATCTTGGGTTTCACCAAATGGATCCTAAACAATATTCGAGCTTAAGGGCCACATAGTCCTAAGTTCACCATTCAATATCGCGACTCATTAAATAGTTTTTCCCCTGTGTCCCAAGACGCGACAATTTCTTACCAGAATGCAGTGAAGCATGGAATATCACCATAAGTACAGAATTGGTACAAAGTTTACCAGAATACTAAGTCCACGTAGTACAAAGAAATAGGAACCTTCAAGATTGCGTCGAAACTGTCTCTTGAAATTCGCATACGGATAGATATTGTTCAGAGAAAACACTCAGAAAACAAAAATAAATAAAAATATTCCTGCCAATACAACTGTAAGACACACACAGGGTCGGATTAAGGATGAAATAGGCCCTCAGCCACACTTAAATTTTAATGAAGGAATGTTGTTCGAGATCAATTCAAGAATTGATCTCTAACAACATTCCTTTATTAAAAGTTTTTGGATGACGAAGAAAAAAAAAAAAAAACCCTTGCTTATAGAGTTTTATTCATCCATACATTGAGATATTTTCCGTCATCTGTAAAATCTATTAATATTAGAAATTATCACTACTTTAGAAAACATTTACACTGAAAATGAGGTCCCTCTTTGTGTCTGGCCCCTGGCCATAGCGTTAACGCGCCCCTGCAGACACACAGATTCAAATACAGTAGACTCTCGATTTCCCGGGATAGATGGTAAAAAAGCAAATCCCGGATAATCGATTTCCCGGTTAATCCAAAAATACAAAAGTCTCTGACATACGTAAGAGATACGTTCCAGGACTTCTTACTTCGTCGAGTTTTACGTAACTCGGGAATGACTAATAACACATTGCTACTCTATTATTATTGACAAATCTGAATTCCGCGCGATACTTGTTAATGTTTGACCATTTTCATACATCCTTATTAGTTTAATTTTCTGATCCAAATCGATCGCTTTCCTTTTGTTGATAGATTTACTAGTAGCGCTGTCACTTATTCTCTTAGTTGGCACCATGATAACGGTCAAAATGAAATTTTCTGAAAAGAACTTCACAGGGTTAAGGGGGAAACGCTATCGCGAACTCACATTTTGCTAAAGCACATTTCTGGAGGTCACTGCCATTAAACAATTTGCACCTTCGGGTTACTGGGCTTTATTCTTGCATCTAATT
Source organism: Mastigoproctus giganteus (assembly GCF_048544385.1). NCBI lineage: Eukaryota > Metazoa > Arthropoda > Arachnida > Uropygi > Thelyphonidae > Mastigoproctus > Mastigoproctus giganteus. The sequence goes on from NC_143575.1 coordinate 142,649,723, forward strand.
ATAAACGGATAGTAAACTCGATCTTATTGCATTTGCGATAATACCGAAATTCTGTGGGTTTTTACGTTATTATGGTGAAATGTGTCCCCTTCAGTCATATAAAAAATAAACCATAAATAAAAATAAATGTAAGAATCTTTCCTCGCTTGTTACTCCGAATCTCGCTTGTGCGTGCCGTGATTGTCGTTATTGATTGCTTATTTTGTTTATTTATTATTTTTGTTAGTTTTAAATTTTACAATCCTAAAAAAAAAAAAGAAATTGAGTGAAAAAAAAGAAATTACGTAAAACCGTAGTTTCGTAAGTCGGGGACTTGCTGTATCGAAAAATGTTCAGCAACCTACGTATAAATATGGCGATAGATATACAGTAAAACGAAAAAAAACTTACAACGCACTATACGCGTGTAGTGCGTTTTAAGATTTTTTGCGATGTCGATTTTAAGTCCAATAGCTTTCCTACATTTTTTAGGATGTTGCGTATGGTTTGGTCACCAACATTATAATGTTGGTGACCAAACCATACGCAACAGATGCACCGTTTTCAAACTTTTGAATAATTTCAAGTTTTAGTTTAACTGAAAACGCAACTCTTTTGCGTTTACACATCATTTTCGCGATTTCTGAACGAACAAAAAAAAAAAAATTTAATATAAAAAAAATTCTGACATCCCTGACATGAATAACGAAACAAAGTTTGTCCTTTTGCGCTGCAACGGAACACAAACAATCGAAGCGATGCACTAAAACAAACTAAACATTTGGTCTCTTTTTTTTTTTTTTTTTCTTCTTTTTTTTTGAGCGGAGAGTGTGAAGACAGCGGGGGTTGCAAAAAAAAAAAAAAAAAAAAAAAAAAAATAGGTACACTAATCTCCCAATGGCGACTTATAATGCCGCTTGTTGCTTATTTACGACTTGCAAAACATCTGTTTATACCTATTCTAGTTATTACTTGAATTTTGATTTTTTTTTTTTTTTTTTAATTTGGAGCCTTGAAGTGTCCCGGTTAATCGAGAGTCTGCTGTATGTATAATGCGTTTCGTTTATAGTGCGTTTCATTTGCTCTTGGTTATTACGTATAACCAAGTACTTTATTTATATTATGTTCGTCTCTCAACAAGTGAACCTATACAACGACAAATCGAGCGACACTTATAGTCGCGCTTGCTCGCTCACTCTAGAACAGTTCTCGTATCGGCAGCTAATTTTTGAAAACCTATCTTTTCCGGTAAACTTTTAAAAAATATTTTTGTATATTATCTTCTCATTACAGTATCCACTACTTTACGAAGTTTCACAATGGCAGATCAAACTACTTCCTGTCTAGAGTTCGCTTGGAGCCTCGCCTATGACCCATAAACATGTCAGACTATCAGTATGAGTTCGAAACGGTGGTGCTAATACTTGTATTATGGGTGCTGTCATCTTGAAACAAGGTGGCAGGTCTCAATAAAGTCACTCCAGTCAGGATACTCTAGGACCGAATATATGTTCGGGCTGTTATCCCGATTGGTTTCCTGCGATAATCGACTATGAATTACAGGAAACAGGTGGTATTTCACCAGCTAGTAGTCATTATAACTCTTAACGTTTGCAGACACTTGACCCAACGACCTTTAACTCTGTTGATCATCAGAAACCTTTTGGATATTTAAGTTCACTCACACATATGACCTTTGTCTTTCACCTACCTTTGTTCTAATTGAGTGGATATATAAGCAAGGGTTTGTGACCCCTTCGTTCAAATTTTCGTGGAGCAATCGGTACCATTCTATAAGCGGCCACGGGATCCAAAATATATATTTCCCCCCGTCTTTAAGCCCGCCACTAACGAAACTCAGAAATACAATGAAAAAAAAATTAGTCGTTCACGTGGTTTCATCAAGAAGAAAGAACAGAAAAGTGCAATCCTAGGAATGAGAACATGGCTCTAAATCAAGAGGGAATTTTAAAATTATAATTCATCGTTCATCACATCAAGGGTAAGGTGTACACCAATTGATTCGTACACCCAGTAGAGAAACGGGTTTTTCTCCTTTTTGCTCTTTAATTTTGTTCCTATATTTACTTCTGGGTAAGCCATAACAAACAAATTTTAGACATAGCAACACTATCGAGAAACGAGTTCTGTTTGAAACCAGTAATTTAACTAATAACACGTACACAAATTTTCTTTATTGCTTCTAACAAAGAACAGGTAACAGTATTAAAATGACCATTATCGATTCTTATATTATGACCCTTTTCGAGCTTGGGCAGGTATTCGTAGCTTTCATCCCTAAAATAAGACTGAACTCTTTCCTGTAGTTACGAAAATCCACAGAACAAAAATAAAGAGAAGAACAATAAATTGTTTGTTTGTGTAAGTTTATTTCATTTTTAAGTTTCTATTAATGTGACGGGAGACATCACTCGTAATTTACGTACTCAGAAGGTCCTGTTAAAATGGAATACCGTCATCCAGGCAGCAGTTATTAAGAAATGCACCATCGCTGGAATCTCTTCCTGCAGTGGTATGGGATGACGTTTCCTTGTTTGCATCCCGTTGCTTAAAACTCCAAGCTCTCCTATATTAAAATATAATTGACTGTTTAAATCATTTGTTTAAAATCAGCGAAACGTAGCTGAGAGTTAAAATATACTTGTCACAAAAATTAAGGATGGCATTATAATATTTTAAACAATACCGGAAATGTGAACTTCGAATCGTACACATCACGCACAGTGATTACGATCGCTGTCCTTCCATACCGTATGGAAAAAGCAAGTGATTCACGATCGTGCACTGGATCCTAAACGGCAGAGGATCCAGTGCACGATCTGGGCGCTAAACGGCAGAGTGACTGGGAAAAACAGGGTGTATATGTAGAGATGTAAGTCTCTTTAACCTACACGCTAATAAAAGGTGGAGAAAACCTTAAGAGTTAGCGGAAAGGATAGTAAGAAACCAAAGTTGACTCCAAAAGAAAGGAAATAGAGCTACATTCCTTACTCATGCTCACTCAGTGCAAGGCCAGTTCTGGCTGCCCACTCATCCCTGGAAAAAACCCGAGAAAGCCGTTTCGGGCCACAATATGAGATGCCAACTGGTGTTTAGTAGTTTAACACTAATTGGCATTTCTCATATTGTGGAATTTTTCACAACTGGGTTGTTAGCTGTTATACCATCGTCAGTGTACCCACCAACCGATGAAGAGCCAAACAGCAATCAAACGGCCGTCTGTGCGGTGATATCCACTGAGAATATGTAATGTTTTTTTTTTATCGGGGAAGCGTCTTTATTCGAAGTATAACCGAATAGGCAATTCGTTGTGTAAGGGTATTCACAATATGAGATGTAATGAAGAGATGCAACTATAAATTCGGTTAATTTACTGAGTATAGACACGATGCATTTGCACTAACTTATGTCTGTAAAATTATTCCGCAGTTTAAGGCCCTAAATATTTATTAAGTATACACTAGACGATTATTATTTGTACCAGCATTTTAGAGAAAATACTAGGGATAAGAATATTCTAGACCCTTTTCATTACTCCCGAATCAGATGACATCATTAGGCATACAGTACAGCAACCACTGGCAGGTAGAAATCACGCAGTCGTTAGTTGGAAGATGAAAGACGTTGCACTAGTTAAAAGAACAGGTTTTAATTTCAGGAAAATGGAATACGACATATATTAATTGGGTGGATTGCAAGGGGAGGGTGAATACATTTGAATTATGTAAAACCTTTATAGTAATAATGAGAGAAGCCATGAAAGCATATACACTGAGTGATTACCGAATTCTTACCACCTACTTAGCACTTCGTACATCCTCCTTTTGCCCTCAGTAGCAGCTATCCGACGTGGCATTGATTCAACAAAATGTCGAAAGCGTTCGGCAAGTATGGCCAAACGCAGTTAGCAATGCAGGTATGGAGGTTATTGGTGTATTCAGACGCCTGATATGGCCTTCCATAGTGTCCCACAAGTGCTCTATGGGATTGATATCGGGTCAGTTCGGAGGCCAATCGACATTCTGAAAGTCAGAACTGGGTTCCTCAAACCATTCCTGCCCGATGGTTCCAGCGCATTGTCATCTTGGAAGACATCGCCATTCGGGAAAAAGTGTAACATAGCGGGGTGTACACAGTCAGCAAGCAGTTGAAGATAGCGGAGACCACTGATACGTTGTTCCACGTGCACCGGGGGTCCAAGTTCCTGCCAGTGAAACATGCCCCATACCATACAACCGCCTCCACTGGCCTTTACTTTTGACACCATGCATGATGAATCAAGAGCCTCATGTTGTTTACGCCAAATCAGTACACGACTATCGGACGGTGTGGAGTAAATAACATGACTCATCTAGCCAACACACCTTCTTCCAATCTTCTAACTTGCATGCTCTTTGCACCAGGCGAGTCTACGCCGATGAACCTTGGTTAGGAGATGATGCCGTAGGAGTCGTCTGCTGGCATAGCCCATACGAACGAACGTGCGCCACATGGTCATGCCAGATATTTTTCCGGGTTGGCCCATGTTGTATTGGGTAGTCAACTCTTCAACATCGCTGCGCCTATTCGCATCGTCGGACCCGACGCTCACCTCTAACATCAACCTTTCGCTGACCTTTGCAGTTTTGCCGTCGGGTCGTTGTTTGACCATTTTGACGCCAGTCCTGGTACACTAACTATGGCGGCTCTCGAACACCCCACCAGTTCAGTCGTTTGGGAAATCCAGGCACCAGCTCGTCGAGCTCCCACAATCTGTCCTGCATCAAAGTCCAATAAATCCTTCCTTTAACCAATCACGCTCGGAATTTTACTACCTACTGAACCACTGACACCTTATCTATGCTATGTAGGTCGACTAACTCCGCATCTCACGTGATCAACGGGTCGCATTCAGTTTTCATAGGGGTGGTCATAATTCAGTGTATACCATTAAGCAAATATAGCAAGAGGAGGATGTCTAGATGGAAGAATAAGGAGCTGGCCAATCTATTAGAGCAGAAAAAGATAGCATGAGAAAGTTAGAGCCATGAAAAGCACTGAAGCCTACGAGAGCTATAAGTTCATCTGTAATAGCACCATAATCAAGATTAGTTACGGCAAAGGCAATATATGAGAAAGCACTGGCTAAGAGAGCAAAAATAGGAAGGAGTTTTTCATGCATGTGAATACGAAGGAAAAAAGCAATCAGATGGACCCCTTCTGTAATGGGCGTGGGGAAAGTCAGATAATCCAGATGATGTTACTAATGATTTCAATAGGTGCTTCGCATCGGTCTTTACTGACCAAAGACCCTTCTGAGGAGAGGCTGTGCGAGTATGAAATTAGTGATTTCGAAATTACGAACTACTGTTTATTAGAAAAACTTTCGAGCCTAAAAGGCAAATAAAGGTCCAGAGAGTTGATGGAATATATCCAGTAATTTTGTGGAAGACAGCCAGAGAATGTATTGAACCACTGAGTTCAATTATGAAGGCATAATTGGATTAGGGAGAGATTCCCTTGGATAGGAGCAGAGCTAACGTATTACTATACATAAAAGCAGTTCTAAGGATAAATTCGGTAACTATCCACCAGTTAGGCAGACTTCAATGGTTGGAAAATCATGGAGGCAAAGATTAAAGTGCAATCTAGGTACAGTTAGATAGAAATGGCATTTTGAAGGACACAACGTAGTTCTGTTAAGGGGAAAATAATGTTCAAATAACCTAGTAAGCTATTCTGACACCGTTACTAATGAGCTAGATGTGGGGAACAATTTCGACAGTTTATTTGGATTTTAGCAAGGCATTTGAATCGTTGCCTCATGAGAATTTACTATATAAGCTAGGATACTGAAAAAGATTCTCAGCTGGATTAGAGAGGGTGGCTGCATGGCAGAAGACAGAAAGTTTGATTAATGAATATTCTTCAGATTGGTGTAATGTAAAAAATGGGATGCCAAAGGATCGGTTCTTGGACCGCTGTTGTTTTTGATATTCATAAACGACATCGACGAAGGGACAAAGGGCGTGTGTGTGATATGCCAAAATTTGCAGAGACTACATAAAGATTGGGAGAGTCGTTAAGGGTCAGTGTCCAGCAGTGCTCCAGGATGACTTGAAAAGTGGCAGCTATGTTTTAATGCAGGCTCTTACAATTGGGGAACATCAGCCCCAAAATAACTTATCCACTTGGTGGGATTAAATTAAAAACGGTTGAAGAAGAAAGGGATTTGGGAGTTATGATACAGGCCGATATGAAGTTCTCTGAGCAGCGTAGGGCGACCAGGAAATCCCATGGTGTCCTTCGATTGGATTAATCGAACAGTCTGTAGAGATAGTGAAGTCATAATCCCAGTGTATAAGGCAATTGTAAGACCACATTTGGAATACTGTTTACAAGCATGTAGACTTCATCTAAAAAAAAAATACAAAAATTAGCTTCTTGAAAGGGTCCAAAGACGAACAAATCGCAGAGTGACATCGGAAAAGGGCGACGGTACAAGGAAGGCTTCGATTATGTGGCAACCAGAGTTTGGTTACATTTTGAGGGAAGACAACCAGGCACCTTCTGAGGAGACCTGATTGAGGTTTATAAGGCTTTGCGAGTGTCTAGTAAGATGAATGGAGGCCGAATTTTCACTATTATAAAGAATTCCAGACCATAAATTCAAATTCATAGTTGTAATAGATTAGATTGTAGGAAGTTTCTTTTAGCCAGCGAGTTGTTGATTATTGGAACTAGAAACCTCGGCAGGTAATTGAGGCCGAAAGTTTGAAGAAACGCAAAGATCAACTGGATTGGATAGTTAACTACGTAAGGAGGAAAGCGCATAATTTGTTTTTGATTAACTAAATATTTTTTTCCTGGCCAGTTCAGCAAAAACCTGTGGCTTTCTTGCGCTATATGGCTAATGCTAATATTGATTTACGAAGTCGGTTCAAGAAACTAATAGAAGACATTTCCAGGGATGTCAGAATTAAAATCACTTTCTGAATTTTTGTACACATTTGTAACATGTTTACCAATATGTTAATACTGACGATTAAATGTACAGTGCTCAAAAATATTGGAAACTGTAAATGCAAATATTTTATTTTATATTGATGCTTCATTTATTTTAATTATAGAAATGTTAACAATTTAATTTTAAATACAGTAAATCTTGAAAACCAAGTAACGCACGCGGATGACTTTCTTTGTCCTAATTCCTTCAACGTTGCAGGAGAAAAAGTGCGAATTTCCAATTTATTCACGGTCTCTGTTGTTGTAATACCTGTACTGTTTCAGAACAGCACAAGTTCATTTCTTTCTAAGGTAACACCACGATCTCCCAAAAAGCATAACAAACAAAAAGGGGGAATAAAGTTGTTATTCTCCCTATTCCAATGGAAAATAGTTTTCCATCAAGCCTCATCATACATACCCTTAATTGCTTTGACACAAAAAAATAAAAAATAATAAAAAAATAACCCACTCCATACAGCCAAATCTGGATTTAGTCGAATAAGCTTTTATTAAGAACTTCCATACGAAATTTTATCAAAATATGTTTCATCAATCCAGTTTCAAAGACAAAATGAAATTCTTTGGACTTTGTCGTTTCTTATGCTGGTTCATTTAAATGCAGCTCCTGAAGATTAGTTCAACTCAGCTTATCCAGATGACTGAAACAGTATCAATTAGCTTATGTATAGGCATATTATAGTTATGAATAAGTTCGATTGCATAATCCATTAACACCGCATACCAAAATATGGTAACCCACATAATAGATTCAATTATAATAACAAACTGTAATTGTAATGACAAGTGAAAAACACATTATGTGGTAGCAGCTTTTAAGTAAGGTGTTGTTCTGGGCAAACAAGATAATGGAAATGATTTATTTATTTATTATTATTTTTTTTTTTAACTCTGTCAACCTTTTCAACTGTGAGAGGTTCATTTAAATTTCAACATGCGATTCAGACAGTTTATAGTTTTCTTCACTTTGAACTTCCTAAAGACCAGCTTACACGGAAAAGTTACAAATACAGTACTGGAAGAGTCCTTGACTGCCTAAAGAAAGTTACTTTAACCTACAGGTGAATAAGGAGCACAGATTGAAACACTTCTTAGAATTAAACCATTCTACCGCAGCATTCCAGCTAATCGCTGTCCATCAACTTCAGAAACAGGTTCATTTAAATGGGTGGGGGGAGAGAAGCCGACACGGAATTTCGCTAGTCCAAACGCAATTATTTACTCACATAAGAGCACAACCAATTCAATACAGACCACAAAACCCCATTCTCACAGGGAAATTTTAAACTACAATTTAAAATTCCTTAAATTTTACTTCTCTATCTCTTAAAGTGCAGAGGTCTTCAATTGAAGCTAAAAGACAAACATTTATCTTCTACACGATATTACTTGTTGGATAAGAAGGGAAAAAAAAAAAAAAGACAAAAGTAAATCCTATCACCGAAAACTGTTTTATTCACAGTCTTCGAAAGTCATATTCAAAAACTGAAGGCATATATTATTTCAGTGGTGTCCAACCTTTTCGCGTACAGGGGGCCATATTGAAAGTAAGATTTGTTTCGCGGGCCGCACTGAGTGATTCGAGAAAAATAATAGTGCGTTACATTTTCAATGAAGTGTACTGTGCATACCCTTTTGCGCAGCCACCAAGATCAAGCAGAAGGCGTGCGTATTGGAGTCCGGGAACATTTCGATAGTACCTCGTATATACAGACGCTTCTGGACCGGCATGCGCATATTTGACACAAATCAGATAAAAGAAAGAATTGACGACACCAACACATGGCTTCGTAACTTCAACACTCACGCCACGAGGTGCGCCTCAGTCTTTTAAATTCGTTTGTTTCCACTTATTTTAAGGTCGAATGTACACTGTTCTTGAAATAATTAAGAAAATTTAAAATGCTGTTTTAGTTCACTTTCCGCGCTGGCCAAAATTTTTTCGCTTTTATTCATTCTCCATCTCCCTAATTCCACTCAAACAAATACACATTTAATATTAAGTTGTGTAAAAATAAATGAATGAAATAAATTTAAAAAAACAAAAAAAAACTATTACATGATATATCGTAATAAAACCATGACTCAATTTACATAATGCATTATGAATGAAGCAAAGAAAAGAATTTCATTCGTGTTATTTATATCAGGAGTGTCAAATTTTTTTATAGTAAATATTTTTATTTGTTTATAAATCGCGAAAATGATGGGTAAGTGTTCTATAATTCAAATGAATTTGCCATCCGTTGTCAATCCGCCCAATTCACAGATGCCTTAAACTGTCAAAGTCCTCTCTTCAAATTAAAATCCATGCCTTTACCTTTAACTACTGCAACATCTTTCAACTCACAATTGCATGATCACTTCCTGACAGTGGTTCTGTACTTTAAGCCCTGCGATGTCATCTGATTCGTTAGTAATGATGAGATGAAGAATAGTCTCACCTCTAGTACTTTCTCTAATATGCTGGTACAAATAATAATAATCTAGTTTATTTTTAAAAATATTTCCTCATGGTGAGTTTCCATCCCAATTATTCCAATCAATCAATCAATCTGGGGCAGATTAAAGTCTGCCAATAATAAGACACTCACGCTTGCTTGCCCATTCCATCCGCATTGTAAAGACTCTCGTTATATTCTTCACAATCTTCTGGTCTGTAGATTACTCCCATTCTCATTGTTCCTTTGCTTCCAACTAACTCGCACCACACAGATTTTATACTGGCAGATGTAACTTCAGACTCAGCAAAAGCTCTTTTCGCGCTCAAGCTGTTTTTGACAAGAAGCATGACCCCTCCACCCCTTCTCTCTCCCCTATCTTTCCTAAATACATTATACATACTGTATAATATATTTAGGAAGTAATTAGTGGAACTCATCTCCAATTTCCGATGGGGGCACCATTTCTGTTGTCCCTATTATAATAGCCTTAATCAGGAGTTAAAATTCGGCTATTTTATTGACAACACTCCTGATATTTCTGTAGACACAGGCAAGACTAAGTAATCTTTATAATTTACTACCCTAACAAAACCCTTTATGTTATTTAGGTTTGTACCCCAAGCTCTATCTTCCCCCGCATTTCAAAGATTGCTACCCTCATAAAATGTTATGAACGTCGGCTGTTGTGGCAACAAACAATTCACGAGGTGAATGCAAGCATTACTTTGACCCATATCATCAGATAAACGCGGATCTAAATTACCCTTCTCCCCACCTAACTAACAGTGTCAGTAACTAATCAACTCAGTAATTTGCATTCTGAATTCAGTAATGAAATAGATGCAACTGAATAATAAAACACAGAGCAAATAGCTACGAAAATACACTGATAAAAACAATTTGCAGAATCACTGCCCAGTCTATCAGACAATCCGCCGTATCGATATCCATTAAGACAGCACACGTTCACACACTGACGTGCAGATGCAAGTTCTCTTACAAATATGGGCTGAGAACACAAAACTGCTGGGGTGCAACCTTTCGATAAATACTCTACCATGTTGCAAACGCACCTCATTAGAAAACTATAGTTACCAAAGACAACATTTATTAATTTAAAGTAGTGAAACATCTGAAGATGTCATCTCAAAGAGATTTGCTCAAGTTTACCGCTTGGAGAATCCTAGGAAAATTGGAGGAGTAAAGAGGAAGTTACAAAACTAAGTTGTGGCATGCCTTGGTGTGATCATCAGTGGGTCGTGAAATCGGGTGCGAGAAATCCAGACAGTTCGTAGACTTGGTCAGGGTAGGAGACAATTTTTTGGATTGTCTAAAAATAATCTTTTATTGCACAAATCGGATATGTATTAATTTATATTACACCTTTCCATTGGTAAAAGGAAAGGTGTAATATAAAATAGATTAACAATCTTAAAAAAAAAAAGTAAATTATAGTTAAAGAACAGATGTGATATTTACATCACATATAATTATAAAAAATATACACAAAAATCAATTCCAGTTAACAACTACCGAAGCGTGCAATCATAATGCGCAGCGGAAGTATCCAGTTGCATGTTTCACAACGTAGCCGAGATTATCGATCTTAAATGCAAACCCAATCTTCCGATCACTATTAGTTTTTTTCGTCACACCTCACCAATTGGAGTGGAGAAGCATGGGCACTCATTTTGGTGGGCAACAACTTTAGGTTTCGTCACTAGGATATTTAACGTGCTCGAAATAGCATTTATGTCGTCCACAATTGTGACAAAAATTGTTCGTACAAATTTACGGTACTTTGCTTCTGATATGTCATTTTCCAATAAATCCACATGTATTGTTCTCTCTGGAGTTGCTTTGAATATAATTTGTTTGTACAAGAAATTTAATCAAATAAAATAATCAAACTTCATAAAATAGGATACCCTATTAAACCTATTGTTTCTTACAGAAACACAGCTTTTGCATCGCTCGCGGCGTATCTTTACAACATTATTAAATCTTTGCGTTTAACATTCAAGTTTAGTCTAAAGAATTCAGAGATGTTATTCGACCAATTAAAAGAAAAAACGCTAAATGGAGATGACGAATTATTCTCTTTAGATGTCGTTTCCTTGTACACCAACGTACATGTAAAATATGCCCTTGACGTAATATGGGACCTTATCAATGATCAGACAAGCTATTTAAAGATGTCAAATTTACCCAGAAATGAAATATTTTATTTGATTAAATTTCTTGTATAAACCAATTATATTAATTTCCAAGATAAAATTTACAAGCAGATATTCGGGTTACCAATGGGACTTAGCTTGAGTGGATTGGTGGCTAAAATTTATCTAAATAAGATCGAGCAGGTATACTTAACGCCGCATCTCCCTAATATAACGTTCTACGGTAGATAACTTAATAATTACTAATAAATATATAGTACAGAAGATCCTGGATACATTTAACATTCAATTTAAGTTCACTCTAGAAATGGAAATCCCGCATCACAAATCAATAAATTTTACTTTAACCAGAATTAATGAAAACATATTTTTGAAAATTTATAGGAAGTCAACGAATTTTTGCACCGTTCAGGCTACCACCTTTTACATATAAAAGGAGTATTGTTTTTAACCAGTTTCATAATACATATAGCTCTACTCAAGAATCCTTATTGGATAAGCTCAAGGAACTGACAAAAAGATTTTTTAAATAGGGGTTATTCATTAGGCACCATTATGCAGATTAGTCAACAGGCGAAATATAAATTAGAAAAATAAACAAACATTTTATTAAAGTTCCGTAGATACAACATTGGTATAGACAATTTATTAACATATTTAAGAACACTGAATTTAAGATTGTTCCACAACCCATGAGTAAGCTCCATACTATCTAGAAATATAGGTCATATGTAGTTCCTACCATGGAAGCTCACAATATTTCTTGTGGTGGATGCAATTCTACTTATATTGGCTCGACCCAAAATTTACTTTCGGTAGGGATACAGCAGCATTTGGCATCAGGTAGAACAAGCAGGAGGGTGCATCTGAGCTTGCGTTTCATGCAGTCATTGATGGACATGTTTCTTTTTTAATGAATCCAAGGTTCTTAATAAACAGCGTGAATTTTTAAATTATTAATTGCCGAAACATTAGGAATGAGATTAAATGTTAATTCTATTGATATACTCAGACCTTATAATATTTCGGACTCGTGGATTCTTACGCGCATGCATGAATAGCAATTCATACATTGGTTTATATAAATAATCTCGTATCAGGTGTCGTTAATTTGATATAAAACTGGCGGATTATTTGAGAATCACTTTTGTACTTCTTGTGAACACGGTAACAAACCAACTAAGGTGGTCTCTTAAAAAGAAGTTAATAACGATTTTAAAGTTTAACTTATGTGTGAATTAATTTATTAGTGTTGTCGTTTTTAGAATTTCGCGACAATGTGTTTTTCAATTCTCATGATGGCTTGTGGTGTTGGTTGGTTTTTGGAGGTTGGTGGCCGCTGTCTTTCCGATTCCCTTGACGTGATATGAGAGTTGAATACATGCTTATTTTAATTAATAGTTATTTTAACTTGATTCATTTATGACAATACACGGGGGGGTAAGTTCATATTATAATCATTCGCGATTGAGTGTTGAGAGATTAACAGTCCTCAAAGGTAGGAGGTTTTCACCTATAATTTAAGATTATAATAATAAGACTTATTGGGCTTCACAGTTCCTTTTGATTTGAATTAGTAATACACGATTTATATACAAGATATATTTACATATAATTATATGCTCTGTACATATCATTAAACGTGTGTGTGTATATATATAAAGTGTGTTCTTTAATCAGGGTAGATCCCAGGCATAAGCCCAACTTTACCTTGAGAACTTGTAAATATATAGTCTTTACAAAGCAGTCCTGGAAAAGTATGTTGAATTACCTGCGTCTGATTTTACTGTAGCGCAATTCGCGCATGAAATCCCGCACCCACTGGAGGTAGTACAATAACTCCAGTGGGTGCGTTCTGAAATGCATTTCTCTGTCAGCCCTGGTTGTACTCTGCTGTTAATTGAGAGATCATGAGCCGTCTATCTTGGACAGCACATGCCAATCGCCGTTCATCTCGACTGTCAATCCAGTGATGGTCTCCCTGTCCCAGCACGTTGAGTGGTTGTCCCTCTTCGGACCACTCTCTCCACAGCTTCACTAACGGTGGCCCTCGAACAGCCACCAATACCTGCAATTGCTGAGATGCTGTTCCCCACCTTTCTAGGACTGCAAATCATTCCCTGTTCGAACTCTGTCAGGTCCTTCTGTTTCCCTACTGCTGGCTTCATAGTGATGAACTGACAGGTACAACTCGTGCCGTCACTATACTGTATATGCTTCGCCGGTCGGTGATGTCACTAAGTAATGTGGGATGCGTCCACTCGTGGAGATAGGGGTGGTCAAAGTTTTTGGCTCATGAATGTATATATTCACTCTCACACAAACAGTCCAGTCAAAACATTGATCATGTTCCTTGTCCAAACGAAGTACTTCATCGATATGGGCAAGGGAGATGATCTGACGGACTTCGCAAAAGCAGAGATTGTCGGCTACCGGTTGAACGGTGCCAATATTATAGAGGTATGCTGAGGGTCTAACGACTCCTGGGATTTCTCCCATCTTTGCGAATGTTCTATGTATCGGTGACAGTACACTGTCAAAGCCAGAGGTTTAAAAGTGTGTGGGTCATGTGTAGTTTATATGTTGTGCCCATTGTTTATCCGGCTTATTGGCCACTAGACTCTTAATGGGACCCAACACTGCCCACACCTCGCCACATGGAGGCTAGCCGGGTGTTACCAGTGAGTCAATTGTACTGTGGCAGGTCTTGCCGCTTACTTTCCTGGGATTTAGTGGCTAGGACCTAAAATAAAATTGGAACGAGCGCGGTTGATTTTAGTTCAGTTACATTAAAGCGCTAATATTGGGTTTGACGCTGAAGGCCTGTTTCTGAAGTGCCTAAAAGGTCGGGCGAGTTTTTTTTTTTTTTTTGTGTGTATTTTAAATTTGGACGTGTAGGGCTGTGCAAGAGAAAGTGCTGGGAGGAGAAAGTGAAGCCTAGGGGTGAAATAGGAAGACGAGGGTCGATAGGGTAGGCGACCCCTATTATTCAGGAAGGCATGCGCATGCCCCACCAGAGGGAAGGAATGGTACAGAGACTGCGAATTTTGTGGCTGTTCGCGGAGTGCTTCAGTAAGGCCTTTAAGAGGGAGTGAACGGATAGTGGAGAGAGCAGCAGTCGCTGAGCAAATGGTGGACGTCCGCGTCTCCTCGATGGTCGTGGTGAAAGTAGGCTGTCACTCATTGTGTTAACCGATAGACAGAAAAATTGTGGAACAGCTGACATTGGACGTGAATGAGGGGTCAATTAGCGGTGTTTTAAGACCACGATCCAACACACCCTCCTACGTGTGGGCTACCGGCGTAGGTGCCCGGTCAAGACACCACGAGTAGGGCCAACCATCGCCAACGACTACTAAAGTTTGGATCTGAACCGAGTCATCGGACCATTGACGACCTTTCCGATGAATCACATTTTCCCCCCTATGCCGTGCGGCTGGTAGATAGAAGGTACCGCATAAAGGATCACTCTGATGCCCTGGTCCAACAGAAATTGATAGATGGCGACAGTGTTTTGGTACTGGGGGGGGGAATGTTTTCCTGGGAACCTCTTGGAGCCCTAAGGCCTCCAAACTACACACACAATGCTAAAACTGCTTATCCATTGTGGCTTTTATGTTCCTAATATGATATGAGATATATTTAGTATAGGACCTCACTCTAAATGTGTTACCTGGCCAATGAGCCCATATGCACTAAACCAAAATCCAATTTAAAAGAAAACCAAGCCTTTTAGTACATTATAAGAGTAGAAAATCTCCTTATTCAAATAGCATTTGAACATTCTGGTCTCTTGGCAAAGCTATTGGCCACAACTTTTGCATGTCTCTGTTCCCACCTCTGTCAACACCAGATGGTTCTATTGACACTTCAGTCAAAGATAAAGTTGACCTGCTAGCATCCTACTTTTCTTCCAACCTGTGTATTGATGATCACAGTAAACCTACTCCTACCATTCCCAGTACTCTCCATTCAATGCCTCCTGTGGGTTTCTGTCAAAAAGGGTAAAAAGATTTTGAACAATCATGATGCTCAGAGAGCACCAGGTCCTGACGGTATTTCTCCACTTGTTCTCAAAATCTGTTCTCCTGAACTTACTCCTCTTCTGTGTTGCCTTTTTCGCTTTCTTATTTCAGAGGTGTTTTCTCTTCTGCTTGAAAATTTGCTCATATCCAAATCCCTCCCATCCAATTATTGTCCCATTGCACTTTCTTCTACTCTTTTTAAAGTAATGGAGAAATCAATTAATGCCAACTTTTTAACTGTCTAGAAACTTTCCATCAGTTGTCGATCCACTGATGATATACCCATCTATGGCCAAATTCAATGGAAAAGTTTGGTAAAACTCAACCAGTTGCTCTTGACATTTCAAAAGATTTTGATCTTGTTTAGCATAAAGGTTATTCTAAATAAGCCTCCATCTTATGGTTTGAAAACTTTTTTAATTGGCTATCCAGTTTTCGCTCTAACAATATTCCATGGTTGGGCAGATCTGCAACTTGTACAGAATGAACAGCTATTTGGAAGAAAAGCAGTGCCAAGAGCGAAAGAGAGAGAAAGTTTTTTAGATGCAGAAGAAGCAACATTTGCAATGTTCCTACGCCAAGAGAGAGGAAGGTGACGGTAGATGGCTCACTCTATGCTGGTGTCCCCTAAGGCTTAGTTCTTTCTCCCCCTCTTTTCATCTTGTACATTAATGATCTTCTTCCATTGACAGGAAATCCTACCAATAGTTTTGGTGATGATAGCACATTGCATTCCACCTTCCAGTTTGAGAAACCTTGCCGTGCACAATCAGCCTCAATTTCTTAAATATCCACTACCAATACCTGATCTCCATGTAATTCTCCAGTGGAACAAATAGAATTTGGTTGATGATAATCTTCTAAAACTCAGCCTGTCTTACTACATCTCACAAAAAGGATACTTCTGATCCTATGCTTACCTTCGATGACACTCTGATTTCTAGGCAAGATCATATATCTGTACTGGGGATTACCCTTTTTTTCTAATCTCTCTTGGCATAAGAACACCACAAACATTGCCTCCTCTGCATTCAAAAACTGGGCTTTCTCTTTCGCTCTTGGCACCAAGAGCGAAAGAGAAAGTTTTCTTCCAAACAGCCACCCACCCTGTACAAGCTGCAAATGTGCCCCACCATGGAATATTGTTGGCACATCTGGGACGGTACACCTAAAACTTCTCTCAGGCTTCTAGATTCAATTCAAAAGAGTGTAGTAGGGTTAATTAATGAATCAAATCTAAGAAAGTCTCATAGGCATTCTCTTTCTGCTTCATGTCTTTTCTATAGATATTTCCATAGGCACTGTTCTTCTGAATTGGCTTCAGTAATTCCCACTCACTTTTCCAAAGTAGTCCAAATACATGCCACAACCAATCAACATCCTTTTACTGTCCATCTTCAAACTCACAGAATCAACTTTTCTTCTTCATTTATTCTTTCAACTTCTGTTTTCTGAAACAACTCTTATACATATTTCCCGAAAATTGCAATCATCACTAATTGGTCACCTTCGGGACCAGAGGGGTGACGAACTAATGAAATAGACCATTAGTGAGGGAGTAAATAAAAAGAATTTGTAACTGTAAAAAACTAAATTATTTATTTAGATTAAATTTTAATACATATACAGTAATTTTAAAAAATTACATACATGTATATTTAAGAAACACTTAACTTAAAAAAATTACATTATTCATATAATTTAATTTATATAATAATAATTTAATTTATAAATCATAAGATTTTTTTAAACAAATAAATTGTATTTTCGTTTGTTTTTTAATATTATTATCTGTTTATTTCTCTTTCGAGACACCTATAGACAGCACGTGGCTAGAGGGTGTGGTTACATTATATCAGTATTTACAAGAACTTATTTACAATATTTGGAGATGAAAATAATATTGTCGGTGTTTTTTAGTAGCCAAGTTATAAATTTGTCGTAGTAAAATTATTTTGGCATTTCTGCTTCTTGACATTCATACCAATTGATTATATTTGTCAGGGATTGACTGGCTTCCTTATGGGAAATGGTAGATTTTGTGGGCCTGTCGTCTTCATCTACTACTTCAGTAGATCCCGCAGAAACATAGGAGACAACTTCATCATCCGTAAAAATTTCGTAACCTACATCCGTTGCGTCTATATCGTAACAATTTTTGACATAGTCTTCATTTAAGTTTTTGAATATTGGCAAGGATCTGCAAATTTCTATTAAAACTGATGGTGTGAGACCAGAATCTTCTTGTTCTGCAGAGTCAGGTTGTACTGTTTGAGATGGCCGGAGCTTATTCCAGGCAGATTTTAGCGTCTTTTCAGAAAGACTTTGCACACACATCAGCTGCATTATAGGTAGCATCCTGTATAGTATATTCCTTCCAGAACTGTTCTACCTCTAAGTCGTTTTCACATAGTGCCAAGTTCTGTAAAAATAATTTTCTATACCGCCTCTTAAAACTCACTATAATGCCCTGGTCCATTGGCTGTAATAGGCTAGTTGTATTAGCTGGAAGAAATATGCAATTAATGTTGTTATGGGATGAAAATTCTTCTAAATCGTCATGGGGATGGGCAGGGGCATTGTTCATTATCAAAAGGGCTTTTTCTGGGAGGGTTTTTATTTTAAGGTAAGAAAGAATTTGGGGAAAAAAATTCTTCTGTAAACTATTGCTTAAATTTCTTTGTTCATCCAGGCATTATTTTGGGCATAATATTTTACAGGCAGTAAATTATAATTCATGTTCTTAAAAGCACGTGGTTTTTTTGCCTAATGTCATTTTGTGGCCCCCACTAGCATTGGAACAAACAAGAATTGTTAAACGCTCTTTCCTTACCTTAAATCCTGGGGCTGAAGATTCTGACCCAGATACCAGTGTGTTTTGAGGAAGTGCTTTCCAGTATAATCTGACTTGTCACAATTATACACCTGTTCCGCGCACAATCCAAGATCACTAATACGGGCACTTAAGTTTTTCGCGATAATGCACTAGGATTTCCCTGTTAGCACTCATTTTCTCTCCTTCAATCCGTAGTTGCCGCATACTGTGCCGCTCCTTAAACCTATGGAGCCAACCTTGACTTGCTTTAAAATTTGGGTCATCTTTCAATTTTTGATTCACTTGAACGCCTTTTCGATGATAATTGGTTCACTTAACGGGCATAATATTGGGAGCGCTGCTGAGCGAACCATATACACATGGCTTCGTCCAATTTGTCGAGTGTCGCTGTAGTTAGCTTTTTTCTTTTCGAAACGTTTCCATCAGCAGCCTCTGTTTTGCATATAAATTCTTCGATTTTGTCCCCATTCTTTTTTATATTATTAATCGTGGTACGTGGGGCACCATACATTTCCAAGAGTTTTGATGCACTTTCACCTTTACGAAGACGTTGTAAAATTTCATATTTTTTCGGCAATTCCAGACTTTTGAGTAAGTTTAGCAGACATGACTTAAGTCACTCGAACACACTTAGAAACTTGAAATTAAGGACTGTGACCGCGAACAGCTCAAACGGAATACATACCGACTAAAAACTAAGTCACAGTGGAAGGGGGGGGGGAGGAAGAACTTCTACGAATTAGCTCTAAACAGCCAGCTACGAAACGATCACCTTTGTTTTCTGTTTACTATTCGGGAAGGACGGATACTATTTTACTGAGATATGTGTTTGAATCAGTATCTTTCAATTGAGTTCTGAGGAACACGGTAATGACTTTGTTCCCTGTTATTTTCTTTCCCGCCCGCTTCCTACTCTATTATAAATATGCATTAGATTTGAGAATCAAAAATATTCCAGAAAAAAAAAAAAAAAAAAAAAAAACTGGTCCTCCCAAAGCGACCAATTATAGAGGGAGACAATTTAGTGAGGTTCTACTGTGTTTCGAAAATCAATTAAAGTAATACTTGAAATAAAATAATTTAAAGTATATCTAGTTTCATATAAAAATTTTGCTGAGCGCGTCTTATGAAAACACAAGAACATGACAATAAAACCTTTTATTAAAAATTAAATAAATATATAAAATTATAAAAACCTGTCATTTAGCCCTTCAGTAGTGGAAAACATCTTTCGAATGCCTTCGGTTTCCATTCCCAACCTCGAGGAGGCACGCCAGTTACTGTCCCAACATCTGAAATCGCGTATTTCAACATATGGATAAATAATTTAAAAATTTCTCGACTAAAAAATAACTGCGGTAAACTGTTTGTATCCACAGAAGTGCATCTCTCTAGAGTTGTGCCCGCAAATCTACACAGTTTGGACAATGGAGCATGACATCACACACCAGTTTCCATCTCTCTGCAGGAACACAAACCGGAAAAGACCACGCCAAGCTGTCATAGCCTAGACATCAATCCCTAATGTGACTTTTTTTTTTTAATCCATTGTGGCTGATTAGGTACATACCTTCATGGGGATTGTTTTCCCGGATGGCACAGCAGGATAGTGCATCCAGCCACGTAGCCGGTATTGTTCAAAAGTGGTTTGTTAAACTAGAAAGTGACTTCCAGTTATGCCTCTTGCAACGTTCAGAAGCCTTATAGCGTCCATGCCTCGCTCTGTGGCTGAGGTACTGGTGGAAAGTAGATGGTCAATGTTTTGACTGGACAGTATGCACTTGAAATTTCGATCTCAAAGATCGAAAAAAAAATTACGAAATAAATTTGACGAAATTCTGAAAAGATTGAAGCTGATCTCCAGATTATGGGTACATCTTATCACCGCGTTGCGGGCATGACCAAATTCGGGACGGATTCAATCAAAAAAAAAGTGTGGGTTGTTTTTTTTTTTTTTTTTTTTTTAAGACTCATTTTTGGCTAATGAAAAACAAAAATGTTAGGTTAGTGTACGCCAGTAATTCGGAACGGATTCATGCAAAAGAAAACAATTCCTCCGAAAGCGTACCCATAATCTGGAGTACAACCAAAATTGAAATAAAACAGTACACGTTCCCTCGCCTTCCCAAAAACAGGTGCACCCGGGGTGGGATGGTTCCACATTTTGGGAACTCCTAGGCTAGAAGTATTTCCTGTATTTACTAGAAGTATGATCTTTAGAAACTGGAAGTCTTGACCATACTTTCTCCAGCCACGGCTAGAGATAAGAACACCGCCGTTACATCTAGTATACCCAGAGGCAGATTTAACGGCGGGCGCACCGGACGCGCGCCCTGGGCCTCGACTTCTGAAGGGCCCACGCTAAATCCCAACAAATTACTTGAACTAATATGTTCAACTATTAGTTCAAAACCTTGATTATTATTATGCTATTATTAATTATATTATACATATATTATATTCAAATTTTATTGGAAATAACATTAATGGTACATAATATTTTTTATTTATTTAAAAAAAATGGTTAACATGTATTTTTATTTTCCCTGTCTTTTTTTTTAAGGGGCCCAATATTTTCTTCTGCGCCCGGGGTCTCAACCGACCTTAATCCGCTACTGAGTATACCTTCGGACTAGACAGCGGATTTTAGACACTTTCCGCAAAAAACTTACTGGTCTGTAAAACACAGTAATATCTTTATTGCGAGATATAGTAACAGTTGGATTGCACTTCAGGAGGCTTAGGAAATAGTAGGGTGAATTTCTAGGTAATCTATGTTCGACTTGAAACAACAGCTCGTCACAGTGTCGTTCTTTTTTCCAAAAAATCTCAACCTCTTATTTTCTATTCGTTCTATAATAAGTCTGCGTCTTTATTTCCTCGTTCGTAATCCTCTCTAACCTAGAAATTCTAACACTCCGACTCAGTAGTCCATGTCTAAGGCCTTAAGCTTCTTTTTGTCCCCTCTTTCAGTGTCCACACCTCACATCCGTAGCAAAGTACCTATTCCACTAACGACTGTCCGATATATTTTTAGTCTTGTTGTCCCACCATATAGAGTTGAGGGCACTAAAAATCTTCCTACTTCGATGAATTCGTGTGTTAGCTTCCTCTGCCCCCAATCCTTCCTTAGTTAATGTACGTCAGATTTTTGCAAAAAGAATTTTTCAGATAAACTGTTTGGATATTTTGCTAATGAACAGACAAGTCATAGTAACGGCGGAAAACAGATTTTATGGATGGTATATAAAGTAATACTGTTTTTTAAAATGCATGTTAACTATGCACATTTGTTCCGAACAGCGCAGTTAATTCCATTCACTCGAAACAGAAAAGTGAATCGACCCATAAAGGATTATATAAAAAAAAGGGGGCATTGAGCAGGGTTACCAGAAAAAAAGTACAAAACATTAAACGTTTATGTGAAATGTCATGTATTTGTGTTTTCGCGTTTTTTTTTTTTTAAATACTTGCCTAATTATATAAGGCCGATAGGAAAAATGTATGAAATAGCGACAGACACTACAGAAGGAACTACGATCAGCACCTTCCACAAATAATAAAATTATTATTGGTGGTGGTAGGTACCACACACACACACAGGTTTAATATTCGTGGTACCACGAATAATCAAACCTCCAATATAAAACCAATCAATAGTAATATCGAGTCTTTAACCATCTTTAAATGGTTTATTTAAAAAAAAACAGGCATTTTCATCCAGGAAAACAGGCAAATCAACCAGAGCAGCAATTTAACAGAAATACTGCTGGGCAGATGAGCTACTCTCGTGTAGCACTTAACTTAAGTTTTCGTTTGTACTTTAAATAATTTGCTATTTAAACTGCATGTACAATACATGTCAAGAGTATTTAATATACTCTTAACACGAATTTAATATATTTGTTAAATATATTAAATACAGTACAAAAAAGTTAAATATTTCATTCTTACCATTTTATTTTCAAAAATGGCAGTGCCTTATGAAGTCGTGGGAAAGTTCGTAAAATCGAGATGAGTTCGTAATTCGGATGTCAGTTTGTTTAAGAAAATTTCCTAAATCGGGTGCTCACTGTACTCTAAATGCAAAGCTATTTTAAAATGGAGATTCGAGTTCAAGTTTCCTTATTTTGCATATGATCAAAAAAAGGAATAACCATTTATTTATTATTATTATTTTTTTTTTACTATGTACATTGTGTATACAAGTTATACTGCAATTGGGAATACTAACTCGCTTATCCTGCTGCAAACACTAGACTTGCACGCCGCTAGCTATTAGGGCAGGTAAACGCCAATGTAATTGCAACACAGTGGTAGCTAGGCGTGGGGGGGGTAAGGGGAGTGGAAATGTATGGCCAACACGTTTTACATAGCGCCGTATATGTCCTGGGTGCGGCAGAAAGTACTGTGGCATTTGTGCTGTAAACCTCAGACTTTAGTTGACTAAAGGTATGTGAACTAATCCGATGTATTTTTGTCACATGTTAACCACTTTCCGACACTTGTAAGTTTAATCAAATGTTCTGAAGTGAGTTTTAAATCTTCTTCAAGAGGAGTTTCCATTTACAATGGGTTTCCTCAGCCTACAAATTATTTCTTGTTAGGAATTTTTTGCCGCCATAAAGTGCGGTTCAAGGTGTCTTGGTCGGTTAAGATTATTATATTTAAAGCGTGGTCGGGTTTTAAATCTAATAATCCAATAGCGAACAAACCAAAACGTGATTAAAAATAAAACAGCATATAGAAAATCCAGAGATTTGTAAATTACTTCAAGATTCTTAGCGGAAGATAAAAAAAGGAGGAATTCTAGAAGTTCGAATAAACACAGTTTAAGTAGCTGGATATATTTAGGTAAACAATGAAGACATTTTTAAAATATTTATATATAATGAAATATGATTTTAAAAGAGAAGACTGCAGCAAGGTGCCTGGGGTCGTGGTCGGGGCCGAAAATATCAGTACAGTTGAGACGGTGCCAGACCGATTACCGAGGTGTTTTCAAATAGGAAAGGAGGCAGCATTTATTTATTGTTTGTATCACTGCACTCAAGTCCTGACACGGCCCCGAGTTTCCCGTAGATACAAAAGCGTCGATGCTATTTATCTGGTTCCGAAGATGTTTTATTTTCAATGCACACGTGCGAAATTAATAATTAAAAAACACCTCAGGAAATCATGATCATGGACAGATATCAAATATGAAGTATAGAGAAAAGAGTAATAATGCTGGATTTAATGCGAAGGCCTTCGAGCAAATATGTCAAAAAAATCTTACGTCACTATAAGAAAATTTTTAAAAATTAAGGTATTGTAAAAGAACGTAAACAATTAAATGAATCGCCGATATCAGAACTGTTGATATATATGTATATATATCCCGTTTTTGAAACGGGAAGAACCTCATCCGGGGTGGGGAAAATGATGCATTATCGCAATCCTTTTTTTCACTCAAAAACCAAAACGAATATGAAAGTTATTGAGAAGGGGCAAAAACATTTACTTACACATTTTCTACCACAGTGTTGTTCCGTAGAACCTGGTGCTCCGCAACAGAATATCCAAAATAAGACTCGGCGTCACCCAATTTAATAACGGACAATCTAGGTTCAAGGTTAAAGCCATACGTCCAAGTAGCAAAAAACACTAATTTTATAGAAATTAAAGTGCATCTTTCGAAATGAAACATCTCCGGCATCTACTAGCGCAAACACGCCGCACTTGTATACACACACTCACACGTACTGTCACTTCTTCAGTTTGAATGCTGGAGCCACGAGCTACTAACGCCAACTGCTTTACCACGCCACATACACAGGAACTCACACAAGCGACTTCTAGCGAGAATAATGAGCACTGTTGGCCGGATTAATACAATTGTTATTCAGAACATAAACGAGACAATAAGATGCAAGAGACAATGAAGGGGAGAGGGATCCAGAAGGAAAGATAAACCGGAAGCGCATTTTACGTAACGAAAATAAAATTAAACTCTAGCGTAATGATTGATTTAACAAATGAAAACTATTATTCTCCATCACTTAAAATAATCTTTAATCAATGAATTAAATATGCATTGTCTGATAAAAACGAAATATGAAAAATAATAAAAATAATAATTACATTCTTACTCTTCCTAATTGGAAAGAAACTGAAAAATCCGAGAAAATAATATACATAGAAAATTGCGGATATAAAAAATGCACTTTTCAATCTTTTTGGCCTAGTTTGAACTTGCTTTGAAAAAAGTAAATTGCTTATGAATCACCAATTGCCGTCGGTGGCTGGATCTGGACAAAGAATTAAAAAAGAAATTTCAAAAATTATAATTGATAATTTAAACATGTGAGAAAAGGATTTATTATTTTTCTTTTTCTTGCCTCCCCCCCCCCCAGGTAATGAGAGATGAGGGCCTGCTTTTCCGGAAAAGTGGGCGTAAGTATGGGCAGCTATTAGCTCTAAATTCTCAAAATTTGCTTATTTTTATTTATTGCTACATTGTGTATCCGACTTCAGATCTGTCATGCAGAGCTATAAGCCCTCTAAACCAGCGTTTTCCAAATTGTGTTCCGTGAGATGTGAACAAATGTTCCGCGAAAAATCTTAATTAATAATTAAAAAAAATAAAATAAATTTTGCATATTTGTAGCGTACACCGCTTTTGTATCATAATATTTAACATAATTTTTTCGGTTATTAATATACTGGCTATTAACATAATATGGTTATTAATATTATAATAAACTAATAATCAACAGACAGGGGAACACTTTATTTTGCATAGAGAAGTATGCGTTGAAGTAATGACATCTACGAAAAAGTAGCAATGTAGTAGTCTAATAAGCCATGTAGTGGTCTAATATGCCTAGTATGCGACTTAGCCTGGAGTACATGGGTTGAAGGAGAGGGAGAAGCGAACCGATATCATAACTAAACTCACTTCCTCGTATAAATTTTTTTGATAATTATTAGTATTTCGAAATATTATAATTAAAATGTGACCATGGATTTGTGGTTCAAAAAAGGAACTTTAAAACGAGAAGCAAGTACTGTACTTCTAGTAGTGCGTAGTCAATGAAAATGAACACACTATTGTCACACTTCAAAGTGAGGATGAACAATCGCAGTTTTCGTTCCTCAAAAATCCGAAGTGAAAAAACAGGAACCAACTAATAAAAGACCAAAACCAAAGTATGATGACAGTTAGTTGAATTTCGGCTTTACGTGTCTTGTAAATAAAGACGCTCCTGATGCAGTGCGTCGAATGCAATGAAATATTAGCAAACCATTTTTTGGCTTCCGCTAAACTTGTGTTTCCTAAGTGTTCCGTGAATACGTTGTGAGATGAAAAGTGTTCCGTGACTAAAAAAGTTTGGGAAACGCTGCTCTAGACTAGTTTCTTAATCGCTGCTCCGTGTAGCACCGGTACACCACGCGCACTCATCACTCGGGAGTTCCGTGCAAAGGAATCATCTTTTTACATAATTTAAGAGTATTGCATGTGTAGAGTTAGATGTTTTTAGTTCATTTTCAGGAAAAGTGGTGTTCGTCTTTACGCTAATATAATATTTATACATTGCAGGAGGGGGGAGAATATATATATATATAAATTATTTTAATTTTATTATTATTTTATTTAAAAAATAATTTAAAAATTATTTTTAATTTATTCTACATGAGGGGTAACAAGACGATATGCTAATACTGCCATCTATATCCTGTTTTGTTTTTTATATATATATATATATATATATATATATATATATATATATATATATATATATATATATATATATTCTAGTTTAACACTGGCTTTTCAGTGATATGGTGTTGTCATGTGTGTGCAAGGATCTATTCTTTATAATTTTTCACTGCATAAGGGCCACCATTATTCAAATCCATTGTATTGCGGTTCGATTGGTGTGTCGGTTGGATAATATATGGATTTGTCTAATGATCGAAATGTAGCGATTTCCTGACCGTTATTGGCCTTGTGGTCCGCCGTCGAGATTGGTCAAAATGGTCCGTCTATTTTATTTTTATTTTGTTCGTCAATTGTAGTTAGTTTTTGTAGTTAGTTTTAGTGATATTTCACATAATTTGGACCTGGTGTCCAAATTATGACCTGGATTTCGTCTGGGCGTCACCAAATTTCAATGAATTGGCATATTCTAAAATTCTGTTAATTGGTATTGTATATTTCGGCTTTTTTCTAAATTGTTTTAGGAGCGGTCCTTCTGCAATACCCTTTGTCTTGATTCCGCTCCCTTTATTTTATTATTATATCCGTTTATTTTATTTTACGCCCTAACGTGCTACTGGCAAATGCTTCATTTATATATATATATATATATATATATATACAGTATATAGTCCTGGCGTTCCGTCTAAACTTGTGGGAGGCAGGGTTTTCTCTAGTTTATTTATTTCCCCTATTCCTTAGTTTTACCATCAATGGTAATTGTTTTAGCACAACAGCTTCCCTCAAGCATAAGGTCCACAAGCTACCTGACTGCGTTAAAATATCAAAATTTTCAGCAGGTGAGGGATTTTCCCATTTTATTACAAATAAAAATAATATTATCTAGGGGTTTCGCCCCCTGCTCACCAACCCGCACCCTTTTCTACGTAATATGTAGAGGTAGGACGGAGTAAGTCAAATCTTTTCTACGTAAAAGACACCTGTCAAAACGGCTTGATCGATATCTAATCTAATATATAAAAGAAAATAGAAAGTGTAAGAAAAAAACTATAAAAAATAAAATTGTGTGAATGAAAGTTATTATGAATTGCATATCTTAGCCTCTTCACTGGACAGAATGATGGCTATGCAGGCCCCCAGAGGCCTCATGGTTATCCAAGCTGGCGCCGTGTTGTAGCTTTTCCTAGCTAGCATGGTGTGGGATGCTGACACTGGCCATTAGGGTAACCCCCAGGCCAGTGTGGGACAGAGCTGCAAAAAGCACTCCACCATAAACTCTTTCCCTATGTTCAATTATTACTACCACCTGGGATGGTTGAGTCTCCTTCCCCCACCCTGAATGGCTCCTACCCCCTTTTGCGGGATGGCTCGCCCCACCACCCACTTTCAACTCCCACCCTCTGGACCAGGATGGGCATCCTGTACCAGGTGTCCCCTTACTGTCTCCTCTTTCAAATCAGGCGAGTGCCTAAATTATTTCACCCTCTGTTCTTTGCCCCTTCCTATCTCCCCATTATCTCTTTTCCAATATATATATATATATATATATATATATATATATATATATATATATATATATATTTCTTTTTTTTTTTTGTGCTCTCCTTGGATGCCCTTTCTTCTCTCCTAATGTGTCCTGGCCCACCTTCCTGGGGTGGTGATGGAAACTGGATATGTTAGTGGCTCTCCACAGGTCCCCAGGCTAAATGGCCAGAGGAACAACACAACCCACACTAATACTTCACAAAACACACACACCCTGGCCTTATTGTATTCTATACACAGTAAAAACGCGGATGGGCGAGACCCTCGGGCCGCCAGGCAAAAAACTCAATGTCACTATGATCGATATCTAATCAAGAAATGACCTATGTAATTATTTACCTGTTCATTTGTAGTGCGCTGAATTCTCAAGGTGGAATAAATATCACAATGTAATTATTTACCTGCGTTTACATAGGTCACTTAGGAAAAGGCCTTTTGCTTCAGGTTCCATAATGCAAGAGGAATATTGTTGCATCTAAAAGAGCAGGAGTAAAATATTTAACTGAAATATTTATAACCTATAGAAATATTTAAAATTTTTACAAAATACTAAACTATTTACAAATATACAATATTCATTAATATACAAAAAACGTTACAATGGAACATCAAATGTTAGACAAGGAAGCACGTGCACGAGGTTGAACGTTATGGAAGCAGTTGTCAATAATTAATTGCATTTGCAGTGACGTAATTGCCTCGTGCTCTTCTCCCATTGGCTCGAATAAATATCACTAGGAGGAAAACTTTTTTTTAATGTATACAGAGATATTTGAGCTGTCTGTTTCTCATGAGCAATAACACATTTAGTAAAAAAAAAAAAAAGTAATTTATTATACAAAACTACTTACAAGTATATACATAACCAGTATTCATTTTTCTCATTTAATCTGTTAATGCATAATACAAGCTATCATATCCATGAAATTTCTTCTAGTTAACACTATCAACTCTCTCCCCCTCCAGCTAGAACTTAATTCAATCTTAAACACTTCCACATATTTCTTTTAATCAGCAATATCAATTCTCTTCACAGCAATCCATACGCTATATTAATTACTGTCGTATATAAGCACCTGTCTTGTCCAGTTCTCCTTAATACTGTACTAACAATTCCATCTATCTCCTAATTTAGCAACATCAATCTTCTTTACAACTTCAACCAATACACAAACTCAATACTAAACATTTCCTTATATTTCTCGTAGCTTCTTCAACTTTACTCTAAAATAATCTACAACTTTATCTAAGCACTCTTTCCAATACAACACGCTTCAGAGGACTTAAGTTCCTTATCTTTCAGGTCGGGTTTCTTTGTGCAGTTCCTTCCACAGAATGTGGTGAAGTCTCCCTTCTTAGTTGAAGTCTGCCATATAGCTCTTCCAGTACAGAAACTCCCGGACTTACATAAGGGTTGCGTTCCGCGGAACGTTACGTAAGTAGGAATTTCCCCCATGCTTGTGCATCACTCGCAACTGTGCTTGCTGAATTGATTGAATCAAAACATAAAACGTACATGTAGATAGAATTATTTATTGTATTTATTCAATTTTTTATCTCATGTGCAGGAAAAATTACAAAAACGTGCAGTTTAAAAAAAATTCAAAATTATAAAATTACAAAAAAAAAGGAGACAGGCATAACGTCAGTCAGTTTTACCTCTCGAGCATTGTGCCAGAATCGACGTCTTCAACTGTTAAGTACACCGCTGCGGATGTTGAGAGCTGTGGAGATTTAGAAGAGGTCGGCCACTCAACCTTACGAAAGAACATATCAATGGGATGACTGGAATGTGGCTTTTTTCCTTTCATCATATTTTCTTTGTAGCAAGCATATCATTCACCCCTCTGTTAACTTTTAACAATCGTTCGCTGTCAGGATCCATCTCCTCAAACCCTCGCCATTGCCGATGCAATTTCGCGAAATTGCCATCTCTCTGGTGATGAAGCGTCTCGGCTTCTCATTTGGTTCATTTTGAGCTTCGTCAGCATTTTCTTCTTTCACTATCACTGCCAATAAGTTCTTTGTTAGATAATTCCTTCTCTTCTTCCTCTATAGATGGCGTGGTAAATATTGTAAGATTGCCAAGTCTCTTAACGTAAAATTTTTCTCATCGTCTACTGAAGACAATGCCCGAGCAAATGTTGTGCGCAAATAGTATGCTTTTAAATGCGAAATAACACCCTGATCCATAGGTTGGATGAGTGAAGTCATGTTTCGCGGTAGAAATATGATTCTCACGTTCGAATTGAAAATAATTCTAGATTCGTAGGATGTCCAGGAGCATTATCTAATAGAAGCAAAATCTTGAAAGGAACGTCGTTGTCTTTACAATATTTTTAAACCTGGGGAATGAAGCAGCATTTAAACCAATCCTCAAAAAGATTGTTATCCGTGCTCTCTGGTTCGATCGGAAATGCACGGGTAGGGTGGCTTTATTGATGCCTTTAAATGCACGAGGATTTCCAGATTGGTTCACAAGCAGTGGTTTTAATCTTTTTGAACACATCACAATTTTCTCTGCAGCTGCAGAATCGCCACTTGCGACTTCACCAGATACTTGAACGTTGTGGAAACCAGCGCGATACTTGAATCTATTAACCCCCCCCCCCCTTGCTTGCCAAGAACCGGGGTTCGCCGTACTTATCCTTAATACTGTATATTTATAAATACTTGTTGCCTTTGCTTGGATGGTCATTACATTCAGGTGCACTCGCTTCTGAATCCGATTTTCCATCCATATTATTAACGGCTGTTCCATCTTCCATATAGCACCTGAACGCTGTTTTGTGATCAACAGATCTTAAGGCGCCTCCGTAGCCAGGTGAGAAGGAGCAGCAATGCGTAGCACACGCTTCTTGATTAGACCGGGGTTCGAGCCCCTCACCACCAAATACGGAGATTGCGGAAAGGTCAGGGAATGACCACCGCATATCCCCGGAGCAATATGGCCTTAGTTGCTAATGCTCCTAAAAACGAAATAACAAGAACAGATCTTAATTGCGTTGATCCTTCGACATGTTCTTTTATACACGCACTGTCCTTTAAAATAGTGTTCACTTTGAAGCAGCGAGACCTAATTCCGTGCAATACAAACTTTGTCCTGCTTCGTACTTAATCATTTTCATCTTCATTTATAAATCAATTTTGTTTCGTTTCCTGGCACTACCACCACTTGTACTTGTCTTTGGTTGCTTTCCCTTCATCATTGTAATACGTAAATAGGAATGAAGAGAAGTTTCTGAAAATTTGTTTTTTATATAATTGAAGATTTCAGTGAAGGGGAACACATTTCACCGTAATAGTGAAAAACCTACACCATTGCTGTTATCGGTATTATCGCAAATGCAATAAGATCGAGTTTACTACCCGTTTATAATTAGATGCACAAACGGAAAAGCCCAATAAAGTGCAAATTGTTTAATGGTCGTGACCTCCAGATCTGCTTTAGAAAAATATCTAAAGCTCGTGTAATGCTTTAGAAAAATATCACAAAGACGTTCAAAATTGATATAACGGGAACAACTTCCATTATTGATTATGCGTAGTAATTTTAGAGAGATGAAAAGCTTAGTAACAGCGAAATTTGCAACGTCCCAGGACTTCGAACTAATTAAAAAAAAAAAAAAAAAAGCAATGTGTTATTGGGTTCACATTACGATATTTCACATTACGATATTTCCAAGAATTTTTTTAAGTTTGCACCGGCCTGCAAAAACTTAAATAAAGTCTAATTTCCGTAAGTCGAGTATTTCGTAAGTCGGGAAGTTCCTGTACTGTTCTATTTCGGATACAATTCTCTGTTAATACTGAAGGAAATTACCATAGTAGTAGTTGGAGCCAGGGGCACTATCTGACTCGTCTGTTGGATTAACTTCTTGTACAGGAACATGTCCGACGACAGATAAGCTAAACTTTCCCTAGTAACATTACTGCTTAAGGAGAAACTGGACAAGACAGGTACCACTTTACTTTACTCTTTTCGATACTTTCTCTCTTAACAAACTTCTTTCCCCCCACATATGCTACAAAAATAGCCTCTGTAGTGCACGGCGAAACTCTTCACTACATAACTGGACTCTTCCAGGACTGTACCCCCCCCAACTGAACCTAGAACTACAACAGCAAGAACAACCACAACCCTCCAACTTTTGACGCGAATACTTCATTTATTTTCTCCTCATTCACTTATCTCCGCCTATCTAATTTAAACCTAATCCAATCACGATGTTATTCTTTAAACTCACTCTTCTCATACGTCAGAAACTGAAATTCTGACGTATGAGAAGATTCCGAAATTTTTCCCGCACAGCGGAACACGGTGATCTTTTACTTCTAGATCACTTGTTCACAATACCTTTGAACTGCACTATACCGACGCCCTCCCCAAAATGCACTGTGTTGCGTCGTCAAGTAGCGATGCGATAGAGGGATTAACTATTGTTCCGAAGCTTTTAATTTTAACCCTTCCGCATCTGACCATACCATTGTTTATCATAATCCTTAGGCGCCCTACCATTTGACTTCTCCCACTAATGAAATATTTCCTTAATGATATTTTCTTTATTCCTTAAGTGCTTTACTTCCACACGCTTTTCTTACTAAGAGAAATATATTTGTAAGATTTTTGTCTAAGAAACTAGGGAATATTTTGTCGTGCTCTCTGGTCTATTAAAGGTTGGGGAAATACTGCTCTATAATGATAATGCATATAATCGAATAACTTCCATTATTGATTATGCGTAGTAATTGATTATGATCAGTATTGAGAGATTTCAAATGGTGGGGGAGGGCTATAGAATCGCAATTAATCTTAAAAGCTTCCAAGAAACCAACGAAACACATTTTTGAAAGTTTGCTCTCATTTTCCTCTTGAGTAATGCTCCGTGTCCCGAAATCAAAATAAATTCCTCATAGGGGTGAGAAAGTGCTAGATGTTATCAAATTAGAATCGATTTTAAAATCTTGCGAAGGGGGGAAAAAAAAAAGATGATATTCTGAAAACCTGGTGTCACATGGGGTTTTTTTTGTAATGCCCGAACATTTGAAACATACTTCGATTTATATGCAATCAGATACCAGTTAAGAAAACTGATTAATCCTTCACTCTTCGATCCACAGAAATGCTGCTTTGCAGCATCCATCTTTCCTTGGGATGCCCTAAACCGATGTCATCCACAGCTCAGGCTGCACTTTCTTACCTGCTGGCTGAATTCCATTGCTCGATCTGCAACGTCAAAAACTGTGTCAATTTCTCGCAGGAGCAAAGCATGGTGAAACCAACAGTTCAGCCCCGAATTTCAGAATCAGCAAAGGCTTCATGCAAAATGGAAAGCCACATCAGACCCAATAGACAGGATAGCATACTCAAGAACCCGTGCTCAGTTTAACAGAAGTAAATCTAAAGCCAAGAAAGCCTACATTGATAAAACACCCAAGGTAGGGAAGACACCGTTTAAGGCAGGACATGATGATTTCCCCCAACAAATTAATCCGATCGAATGTCTTGACTACATTACAAGGTTCGAGCCCAAGTCTGCGTCAGACCGTAAGAACCTTCACAACAGTTGTCAGCGAGATACCCTCACATCAATCATCATTACAAAAGGAGAGCTCATCCGGGCCGTCAATAGTATCCCTCCAACATCATGAGCTGGATTTGGATCCCACAATTTATCCTTGAAAGCGAAAGTGTTTTCATCATAGATGCGCTTCTAGGAATCCTAAATGGAATTCTCCAACTCAGTTTCCCAACAGCCTGGAACCAATATATAGTTCGGGAAATTCCAAAAACACGTGGAGCTACCTCATTAGCACAGTTCAGGCCAATTATGAAAGCGTCATACATCCTCAAAGTTATGGAGAAGTGCCTTCTTTCCATCTTAACCAACGAGGTTCTCCCATGCAATTCACAATGCATCTATTATGCACTGAAACGCAGGTTCACTGTCACCAACCTGCTGGCAACCACTAACACCATTCTGGAGGTTCTACAAGACGGGGAGGAGATGGCAATTGTGTATCTAGATATCCAGTCTGCCTTCGACTGCATTGACGCCCAGCCCCTCCTTCAGCTATGTGAGGCGGGATACCAGATTAAAGGAAATATCCTTGGATTCTTAAAGTCGCTTTTTACAACCAAGGTTCTTCACCTGACGGTGAATAAAAAATCCTTCACTGGGAAAGTCAGTGTAGGTGTTCCCCAGGGTGGAGTTCTGTCTGGGCTCATTTTTACTGCTGCCATCCACCCATTCCTGTGTCAGGAAATAAATTTTCTCAGTTATGCAGATGATTTCAAGCACCTTTATCGGATCCATGGGACTGACCAACCTGAGACTACTTCCGACACCATCAATACCATCTTCCGACACAGCCTAAAAGCTCTTGTTACGTACTTAGTACAGTTCTCTCTCTCCAGATTAACCCAAATAAATCTGCACAAATGGCGTTCTCACTCAAATCATACCCAACTCAACTAAACCTGAAAATCCGTGGAACCTCCATCCCTCCAGTAACCAAGCACAGAGATCTCGGGATCATCTTTGACTCTAAGCTCGGCTTTAAACACCATATGGCAGATATTCACTACAAGGTCTGCCGGTCCAGATGGCTTGCCAAACAACACCTCCTTCATGTCACAGAGTCTCAGTACACCATTCAATATATTTATCGGTTTCTTCAACCAGTCATTACCTACGGATCTGAAACCTGGGCGTCGGCAGCAAAAACCACTCTAAAAGCCATCTCATCTGATGAGTACGGTGGGTGCTCTTCAAGCACAAGCTTCCACCCCTCACACATACTTCAGAAATGACCAAACTTCTAAACTACAGAAAAGTCTCAGAACGGATCTTCACCCTCCGCTTACTCGTCACCATTAAAATGATATCGGGTGAAATGAACACGCCAAGTTTTTGGCAGATTTGTAGTTGGAGAATCCCCCCCGAGACCCTTAAGGGCCCTCCCTTCTTTACAATCCTTGGCGTGGAGGCTCAGGAAGGGCGACAGATTCCTGCCAATGAAGATGCTTCAAAACGTCCAAGATATGGATGCTGACTACAAGAAATTCATTGAGGACAAAGCCTACGGAAGACGTATCATCAGTGAGCAGCTCTCATATTTTTAAACGAGTGACTGTCACTATTTTTCCTTGATTGGTTTGTTGATATTGTAAAAAAAAAAAAAAAAAAAAAAAAATCTGTTTTCATGTGTTTACAACTTATTTTTTTGTTGTTACAGTTTTAGTTCGATCCTAGGTAAACCCCTAGCATTTTTTGCTGTTATCAGGCATACATGTAAAATTTACTTATTTTCGCTGGTTGCAATAAGGATATTATATATCTAAATTCCATCGAACACGTATGGGACGTTCTAGGGAGACGCCTAGCGGCACATCCACAGCCACCAGAAAATCTTCACCAGATGAAGATGGTGCTGACAGAGGAGTGGACGATGTTATCGCAAGAACTTATCAGCATCATTGTTCTCAGTTTGGACAGGCGGTGCAAAGCCTGCATCGACATTAAGGGTGGCCATATCTCCTACTGAGGACCACCTCTTCCCTTTGTTCCATCTTTGGCAGTGATGTATCTGTATCATGGCAGCCAGTGCTGTGTTGCCATTTTTGAATAAAGTCCCTCTGTACCATTTTGTTTCCTTGTTGTGTCGGTGTTGTTTCCTTCTTCATTTCTGTACCTCACGAGGTTCCTTTGGTATGCTTTTCCCATATCCAGGCCACTCCTATGAGAAGCTACAGGTGAAAACCTGATTGGTCCTTAAATTTTGCATATCAGTGTAATATAATGTTGGTATCCAAACTGAGTTAAATATTTAAGTGATTAAAAGCCAATTTGAATTTGAATAAAATTCTAAACAGGTTAGTTTATGTATGTAGTGCACTCCTTTTCAGGTGCGTTCGAATTTTTCTGAAATTAATTGAAATGTTTATTTTTCTGTAATTAATAAAATTGCGAAGTAAATACAGTCGTCCACTTATCAATTAATTGTAGTAATTATTTATTAATAATTATATAATTATTAATAAATAGTTTTATCTTTTTAAACTTAGCTGTTCAGGTTAAGTGCGACTGTATAATATTTATTACTCTTCTTCCATATACTTTTAAGTCTCTCTCTCTCTCTCTCTCTCTCTCTCTCTCTCTCTCTCTATATATATATATATATATATATATATATATATATATATATAATATACACAGGTAGTTCTCGACTTTACGAGTTAAATCGTTCCTAGCGCGCGCTCGTAAAGCGGGAATTTATTTCCCATAGACATAAGGTTAATAATAGGGGTTACGTTCTCAACAGTGAAATTAGTTTGTTTAAACAATAATTGATTTATCGAAAGAAATGAAAACGTAGCCTGTAAAGTCAAGCAAATTATAATAATACAGAAATTATTTATGACTTACAAATGTTGAAGAATGTTTATTCTTCATCATCGACTAAATGCACACTCGTTGATCACTCATTATTGGCTCGGCACTCGTTGGTTTGTTGCACAACGAGTCGTATTCTTCAGAAATGTTTCAAGAGGCGTTTGTTTCCAAGATAATCTTCTCCTTTAATTATAAATTTCACGATTGCGTGCCTAAGCATTTTTTTTTAACGGCCCATACAAATTGCAACAAGTACGATTCGCGTGGAGTAACAAGTTTACGAAACTTAAAATGAAAGGAATGAAGGGAAGATTTAGAAAAATTGTTTTTTTATTTGATTGAAGATTTCAGTAAAGGGGAAACACATTTCACCATAATAACGTAAAAAATCACACACATTCCAATAACGTAAAAAACCACATACATTCCAATAACGTAAAAAACCACATACATTCCAATAACGTAAAAAACCACATACATTCCAGCTATCGGTATTTTCGCAAATGCAAGAAGATCGAGTTTACTACCCGTTTATAATTGCTTACTGTAACAGAAAAGCCCAATAAACCGGAAAGTGCAAGTTGTTTTTATTGTTTTTTGGTCGTGACCTCCAGAAATATTTCGTGCTTTAGAAAAATATCACAAAGGCTTTCAAAATTGGTTCTTATAACGGAACATATGATAACGATGAAAGGGTAGAGTATTTTAATGATTTGATTTGGTAACTAATTTTTTTTTTTTTTTTTTTTTTTTTTACAATTTACAAACCACGCTCATGACCTTTTATATGGCCTCCGTAGCCAGGTGGGAAGGAGCAGCAGTGCGTAGCACACGCTTCTTGATTAGACCGGGATTCGAGCCCGTCACCACCAAATACGGAGGATGCGGAAAGGTCAGGGAATGACTACCGCATATCCCGGAGCATTAGCAACTTAGTTGCTAATGCTCCTAAAAACCAAACAAACAACACAGAGATAAATAGCTTAGTTGTAAAGCGAAATTTTCATCTTCTGAAATCTTGAAACAAATTACCAAAAAACAGTGTTTATTGGGTTCACATTGCGATATTTTAACGATACGATGGTGTCTCTGGAACTGATTAATATCGTAAAGCGGGATACACTGTATTGTATATCTACGCACGTGGTTTGGAATGCGGTATTTATGAATGTTTAGCATTCATTTTTGCAATTAATGTTCATATTTTCGATTTTGTTGATACTTGGGGGGAAAAAACTCGTAAACCCAGGAACTCGTAAAACGAGAACTGCCTGTGTGTGTGTGTGTGTGTGTGTGTATATATATATATATATATATATATATATATGTGTGTGTGTGTGTGTGTATGTATTTAAGAGGTGTTCCCGGAATTTGAGTGTTGCTCGGGAACAATGTCTAGTACAGTACGGAATTGGGATGCGTCGGGCTGGATAGAGCCATTGAATATTTATGCGCAGTTCTTTGGCTGTGTGTTTCGCGTTGTTTGCGATTGTTGAGATGGCTGATGTGAGAGAGCAACGTGCTGGCATCAAAGTTTTGCTTCCTTCTTAATGATACAGCAGCAGCAGAAACCCATAAGAAGTTGAAACAAGCTTTTGGTGACAATCCTTTAGGCCAGAGCAGACCTGTTTCTAGTTTAAACGTTTTAAAAACGGTCGAATGTCGGTTGATGACGACGATCGCTCTGGGCGTCCATCATTGAGCACTACCCCGGAAAATGTCGCAAAAGTTCGGGAGACGATCCGTGAAGACCGCAGGCGAACCATCCACGACATTTGTGGCTTTGTAGGACTATCGTACCAGTGTTACCAGTGATCAGAAATTCCTTTCTACGGTCGTCACTGGTAACAAAAGTTGGGTATATGGGTAAGACCCAGAAACCAAGCAACAGTCAACCCATTGGAAGAGCCCATCTTGACCCCAACCGGAGAAAGCCTGACAAGTGAGGAGCAATGTGAAGTCCATTCTGATCTGTTTTTTGGACATTGACGGGATTATCCATAAGGAATTCCTCCCTCCTGGCCAGACCGTCATCCCAAAATTCTACTGCGATCCTCAGGTGGTTAAGCCATCAGGCGGAATTGTTCAGAGAAGTGGCTCACAAAGAATTTGGTGCTTCGTCATGACAACGTGCCGGCCCACCATCCCTTGCTGTGGTGCAGTTTTTGCCAACAACATGACAATCGTCCCCCCCACCATCCTTATTCGCGAGACTTAGTCCCTTGAGACTTCTTCCTCTTCCCAAGAATGAAAATCAAGCTGAAGGGTCGCAGATTTGACAGCGAAAAGGACATCCAAACCGAACTGCAGGCGGTGCTGAACACTATAACGAAGGACTTTCAGAATGCATTAAAATCATGGGAGAAGCGCTGGGATTGATGTTTACACTCTCAAGGGGACTACTTCGAACTTGACTGTGGCAAATAAGACCCAGGGTGAGTAATTTATTTTAAAAATACATTTCGGGAATTTTTGAGTAGCACCCCATGCAACTGGAAGAAGATCCCTCCTGCCTCTGAGGCGGTTTAGAGAGTTGGCAGCATCTCATGTATGACTGCCAGCTCTACGAGGACCTCCAATCCACTCTTATCACAAGATTGACTTACATCCACCGGGATCAGGAGCATCACCTACTGGACAGCGAACAGGAATACAGGGCCTTCTCTCGCTTCGCACATGACCTCTTTGCAAGGCGAAGAACCCTCTTGGCCATACTGCAATAGTACAAATGCGGATTCATGACAATTCTATAAATGAACAACTACCAGATTAGACATCCATACACATCTGAACCACTTTACTGAATATCCAAGCGGAACTTCACTGCCAAGAGTTTTGGAGATTCCAAACTGGGCTCCCTTGCTCGGCATACTTTCACTCACTGACATCCCTACCCCCATTCATCTAGTGGAGTTTCACTCCACTCATTTTTTTTTTTTTTATTTTTATTTTTTTTCATCTTTTATTTATCTTATTTTATTATTATTTATTTATCTCTCTATTCATTAAAAATGTTTTTTCCTAGTGATATTTATTCGAGCCAATGGGGGAAGAGGGTGAGGCAATTATGTCAGTATAAATGCAATTAATTATTGAAAAATGCCTCCATAACGTTCACGAACCTCATGTACGTGCTTCACAGTCTAACCTTTGATGTTCCATTGTAACGTTTTGTATATTAATGAATACAGCTGTACTGTATATTTGTAAATAGTTTAGCATTTTGTAAATATTTTAAATATTTGTATAGTTTATAAATATTTCAGTTAAATATTTTAGTCCTGCTCTTTCAGATTCAACAATATTCCTCATGCATTATGGAACCCGAAGCAAAAGGCCTTTGGCTAAAATTTATTATTTGGGTATCGCTTTTCTCTGCGCAGTGGGCATGATCGTAGAATGGAGTGTTTGTACGGTCGAGTTCTGTGATTGGGTGATTATTGTGAATGCGTTTTGTTCCTGATTGTTTTGTGTCGTCGAGTAGGGGAAGTGATTAGCTTAGGTAAGGTTGTTTATCCCCCCATCCCGCTGTTTTAAAATCGGAAAATAAAACGAGTTCCCGATTTTAAAACAGAAGCAAGTGGGGGGGATAAACAGTGAGTGGCATCTGCCAATCACTGCTTTCTCCCTGACTTTTAGTTGAAGTATGGAGTGGTACCCAAGATCTGAATTTTACCAGGCCTTTTCCTAAGTGACCGATGTAAACCAAGTAAATAATTACATAATGATATTTATTCTACCTTGAGACTGCTGCACACTACAAATGCACAGGTAAATAATTACATAGGTCATTTCCTAATTAGATATCGATCATAGTGACATAACGATTTTTGCCTGGCCGCACCGGGGTCTCCCACAACTCCACGTTTTTACTCTGTGTAGAATACAGTACTCTACATAGGCCAGGGTATGTGTGGGGGGGGAGGTTGTGTTGTTCCTCTGGCCACTTAGCCTGGGGCCTGTGGAGAGAGACACTAACACCCCCCGTTTTGGTCACTACCCCGGGGGAGGCGGGCCAGGCCACATTAGGAGAGAAGTAAGCTCTGGCAAAGTAGACATCCAAGGAGAGCCCAAAAAATATATATATATATATTGGAAAGGAAATAATGGGGAGATAGGAAGAGGGTGGGATAAAAGGGGTAGAAACAGAGGGAGCAGTAGTTGAAGCACCCACCTGATTTGAAAGGGGAGACAGTAAGGGAATCGCTGGTACAAGGTGTCCATCCTAGTACACAGGGTGCGAGTTGAAAGTGGGTGGTGGGGTGAGCCACCAGGCAAAAGGGAGGCAGGGGCCACCCAGGGTTGAGAAGGGATTGGGGAAGGAGACTCTACCACCCCAGATGGTAGAAATAAAATAACACAGGGAACGAGATCCCTATTGTGGAGCATTCTTTTTGCAGCTCTGTCCCACACTGGCCTGTGGATTACCCAAATGGCCAGTGTCAGCATCCACCATGCTAGCTAGGAAAAACTACAGCATGGTTCGCCAAACAGTTAGTACAATTGTGAACGCTAAGGAGAAAGTGTTGAAGGAAATTAAAAGTGCTACACCAGCGAACACCAAAGTTATAAGAAAACGTGATAGCCTTATTGCTGACATGGAAAAACTTTTACTGATGTGGATTGAAGATCAAACCTGTCACAACGTGCCTTTAAGCCGAGCTATTATCCAGGACAAGGCCCTAAGCCTCTTCAATGCTATGAAGGCTGAGAGAGGTGAGGAAGCTGCTGAGGATAAATTCGAAGCTAGCCAGAGGCTAGTTTAATAGGTTTAAGGAAAGAAGCCATTTCCACAACATCAAAGTGCAGGGTGAAGCAGCTAATGCTGATACAGTAGCTACAGAAAGTTATCGATGTGAGCTTTCTAAGATCATCGAAGATGGTGGATATACTAAGCAGCAGATTTTCAACGTGGACGAAACGGCCTTATATTGGAAGAAGATGAGGTCTAGAACTTTTATTGCTGAAGAGGAGAAGTCAATGCCTGGCTTGAAAACTGCAAAAGACAGGCTAACTCTTGTTAGGGGCTAATGAAGCTGGTGACTTCAAGTTAAAACCTAGGATAATGTATCACTCAGAAAATCCTAGGGTCCTAAATAACTATGCAAAAGCTAGCCTCCCTGCTTATAAATCTAATTCAAAATCTTGGATGACTGGCGATCTTTTCTCAAATTAGTTCAAGGAGTATTTTAAGCCTACAGTTGAGATTTATTGCAAGGAAAAGAAAATTCCTTTTAAGATTTTTCTTCTTGTAGACAATGTCCCCGGCCATTCTAGAGCTGTATTTGGTTTGTACAATGAGATAAATGTTCTTTTTCTACCTGCAAATACAACTTCATTGCCACAGCCTATGGATCACGGTGTAATTGCAGCGTTTAAATCGTATTACTTAAGAAGAACTTTTGCTATGGCTATAAATGCCTTAGACAGTGATACAGTAGCTGGGCATAAACAAAATAAATTAAAAGCATTTTGGAAAGGCTTCACGATTTTGGATGGTATAAAAACTATTAGAGATACATGGGAGGGAAGTTAAAGAAACAACATTGAAAGGTGCTTGGAAGAAGCTAATTCCCACACTTATGGACGCTTTTGAAGGCTTTGAGAATTCAGTGAAGGAAGTCACTACAAATGTGGAAATGGCAAGGGAATTAGAATTGGAAGTCGAGCCTAAGGATGTGGCAGAATTGCTTGTCTCTCATGATGATAGCCTAACGGACGAAGATCTTCTTCTGATTGAAGAGCAAAGAAGGATGTTTCACGAAGAGGAGTGCCATCCTGATGATATCCTGCTATCCGTAGAGAAATGACCACCGAGGAATTGGAAGAAGCTATCAACCGTATAGAAACGGGGATGGTAGCTTTTGAGAAGATTGATAAAAATTTCGAAAGAAGTTCTAAAGTGAATGCAAGACTTCTAGACGACATTGCATGCCAAAAAGAAATTCTACGGGAAAGGAGACGGAAAGTTCATTGTTTTCCTACTTTAAGAAAGTACAATTGCAACCTTAGACAGCAACAGCTAGCCTTGAAGAATCTTCAACGTCAACAGCAACACAAATCCCTGCATGAGATTCAACAAAGTTTCCATTGTCAAAACGAATAAGATTCGTTGATGTTTAAACGATGAAAATGTGCCATCTCCTTCATTCTTCTTACAATAAATATATTCATTTTTCAAATTTACATTCGTCAGTCACTATAAGCTAAGGGCGAAAATATTAACGTAAGCAATGTGTGTGTACTGTATATTCATTTTATTTTTGTATCGATTTTTTAGGCCTAATGTATGATAATGTAAACGTCTTATTATGCTTTTATATACATTCGCAAGTGTAAAGTGTGTATATAGGGTCAAAAGGCACCAGGGGATTTCCCCCATCTCCGCTATATACATTGGCAAGTGAAAAAAAGGCTATGTTCTACTTTTCGGCGATTTTCGCTTTTCGCATGGGGTCTGGAACCTAACCCGCCGTATGAGTGGGGCCCTACTGTATTGTATTACATTAAACAATAATATGATAAATTATCATTCATTCATTACAGATATTAATAATTTATTACAGAATAATTCAGTGGTTGTGGTGATTTTGTCACGTAACATCAGTCACGTGGGGAGCTCTATTATCATCCAATTTAAAAATTTATTTTTGTCCTTGCGCACTACTTTTTTCTTTATAATAGGTGTGCCTGGTAATATATTCGGAGACATGATTATACAGCTTTTATGGTTCTGACACAAAAAGCGCCGTCATAAACAAATGAATTGTTTGATGGTCATCCGATAGAAAGCGCTACTTAGTACTGTATTTCACTTACATTGAAAAGGCAATAAAGATGTGGGATCTTTATTTCGTTAAAATAGGACCAATGGAAATCTGGCAATTATTATTTGATATTTTTCTCGTCCTCATCATAATAATTCGACATACAATGGATGGCTTTTTATGAAATTTTACTTTTGGGCCTTTTCGAAAGATTTGTTGAAATGTTGGATCTTTCCATTCGTTAAAATCAGAACAATATATCCTCACGAAATTTTATATTTCTCTCTTTTAGGACGATTTAGAGAGCGCTCCCAAATTTCAACGGAAATTTGTTAGAAATCCGACAGTTGTAATTTATTTTTGTTCATACGCATCACATAGGCCAGTGGTCTCCAAACTTTTTCGGTTGTGCACCCTTAAAAGGACTAGCGAGCACCGCGGGAAAAAAATATGTAAGTTTAATATATTTTT
The DNA here is from genome assembly GCF_048544385.1 of Mastigoproctus giganteus. NCBI lineage: Eukaryota > Metazoa > Arthropoda > Arachnida > Uropygi > Thelyphonidae > Mastigoproctus > Mastigoproctus giganteus. The sequence goes on from NC_143575.1 coordinate 142,693,091, forward strand.
TTATTTATAAATCATTTACGTGAAAGACATTATATCTAAAATCACATATAATTTTACAGATCACAAATTAAAAAATTCAAAACAAAATTAAATTGAAGTTCAAATATAAAATGATAAAAAATCATTAATGTAACAAGTGTAGTAAATTTAATGCGATACTAATTGTTTTATTTATAATATTTTACATGATTATATATTAGTGTGGAAAACAGCCCTCACAATTTTGAGGATTATCTCGCGCTCCCCACTTTGGAGACCACTGATATAAGCTATGCAATACCGTATTTGGAGCTGAAGGACTGATATTATGTTTGTTGCTTGCGCTGGTTGGAAATATAAATGGAAAATATGGGGATGCGCAGAAACGAAAAGGTGTTTTTTTTTTTTTTTTTGCTTTTTTGTTAATGCGTCTGAAATGTGGTGTAAATGATAACTGCGTAGTACACAGTTATTATGTACAGTACTTATTACTAGTAGTACGCAGTGCGTACATTAACTAACTTGTTACACATCAACTTCACACATTCCTAAGGACAGCAATCCACTCACTGAAACAGGCATGCAAGAAGTTAGTTATTTGGTTTTTAGGAGCATTGGCAACTAAGGCCATATTGCTCCGGGATATGCGGTGGTCATTCCTGACCTTTCCGCATCCTTCGTATTTGGTGGTGACGGGCTCGAACTCCGGTCTAATCAAGAAGCGTGTGCTACGCACTGCTGCTCCTTCCCACCTGGCTACGGAGGCGCCTTACAAGAATGGGTAAACCGAAACATGCTAGAATTATTTGTATTCATTCTATAAACTAATGATAGATTTCAGATTGATGTGCTTAGATTTTTACTATTCTCCAAAATAAGGGGGCATATGGGAAGAAGTAACCCCAGAGAAACGTATCAACTGTGTGATACTACACTTAGGGTGGTAGAAAATGAAAAAGACTGGGAGTAATTGTGCAGTCAGATATGATGTTTTCTGAGCGGTGCAGACAGACTGCCAGAGCAGGTCATTGGGTGTTGTCAATGATATACAAGAATTTTGCTAGTATGGAAAACGAGAGGATTATCCCTTTGTATAAGCAATGGTCAGGCCACGCCTTAAGTACAGGATACAGGTCTCGAGTCCTCATTTAAGGAAGGATGTAGAGTAGCTCGAGCGAGTACAGAGAAGGGCAACGAGATTGGTGAGTGGAACAAAGGGTTGCTGTTACCAAGAAAGCAGAGGCGGGCGCGCGCCCTTGGCCCCGACTTCTGAAGGGCCCACGCAAAACCCCAACAAATTAGTTGAACTAATATGTTCAACTATTAGTTCAAAACTTTGTGATTATTATTATGCTATTATTAATTATATTATACATATATTATATTCAAATTTTATTGGAAATAAAACATTAATAGTACATAATATTTTTTATTTATTTAAAAAAATGGTTAACATGTATTTTTATTTTCCCTGTCTCTCATTTTTTTAAGGGGCCCAATATTTTCTTCTGCACTCGGGGCCTCAACCGACCTTAATCCGCTACTGAAAGGCTTAAGTTCTGCAAACTGCAGCGTCTGGAGACTAGGCTCCTGCGAGGTAATCTGATTGAGGTGTATGAGGCCTTGAATGGGTTGAGCAGGCTCAATGCTGATGTGATTCTTCCTCTTGCTTAGATTACAAACCGGAGGGGGCATAAATTGAAATTGAGGAAAGACAGTTGTAGAATAGATGTGCGGAAATTTGCCTTTAGCCAGCGGGTAGTTAATTGCGAGAACAAACTTCCATCTTTATTTAAGCTATCAACTTCCACATCTGTCGTTGTGGAAGTTGATAGCTTAAATAAATTCAGTGAGTAATTGGACAAACTATTAGAGGGAATAAATGTGTGAAATGTTTTTTTTTTTTTGGCTGATGCTACATAAGCTTGCTTTAACTAGATCGCATTTTACTAAGGCAAAAAAAAAAGAAAAAAAAAGTACTGTATATGTAAGTCCAACAGGAAACTTAGGAAGACGCTAAGTTTTGTTCAAGTGTTACTTTATGAGATACTGTTATTTTTAAAGACCACGTCCAGTACAGCAATGATTTACAAAACATTTTAACCACTGAATGATGTTCAGCATCTTTCAATTGAATTTTATTCATCATTGAGGATGTAGTGATTGTCTTTCAATTTTGATTGTTCAAACAATTCACATACACATTAGCATAATGGGGAGAAAAGTTGCTAAAAAACATTTTGCAATGTATGACACTGCAAATATATAAAACAGTGATTCGGTAGAACCCGAATCATAATCACCACATCCAATACTGTCGTTGTTTACATCTCAAATTATTTTATTTCAGGGCTATCAAAAGCAAGCAATAGGCTCTAGAAGAAATAGCCTCACTGAGGCCGTCTTTCACTCCACCCAATCATCCTTTCTGTAACTCATGGCACAGTGAGTCTCTTGCTCAATGTTTAGGATGAGCGTTGCTGATCACCTGTCCCACTCCGTCTCCCTCTCCCATTCAGTGCCACTATTTAGTTTATAATTTGTACATTCAATAGTAAATTCTAACAGTTATTTGTTTTGTTCTCAGAACTAAAATTACCTACAGTAATTTATTTCATGGCAACATGTCGCATTGTAAAAGAATGAATGTGGGTAATTATGCATGAATGAAATGATTGGATGATTACACAACGAACAGGAATTGGACTCTAAAATCGGAACTGTTACAAAAATGATGACGAGATCGGAATAAAATAAACACATGATTGAGCAGTGAATAAGGAAGCCGCACTCTGAAATCAGAATCGAAATGAGAGAGGTCGCGTGAAGGATTGTTGTGCTCCAGATCGTGGGTCTAAATTACTTAGACTACTGACCCACACTAGATCTGAAATCGCACAGAAAATATGAATTAGGGTAAGTAAAACTTCGGTGTTCATCATCATCATCATCATCATCATCAGCCATTTTCAATCCACTGCAGGATGAAGGCCTCTCCTGTAACTTTCCAGTTCCTTCTGTTTTGAGCACTGGCCATCCATTTACTACTCGAAAACTCATGAATTTCATCAATCCATCTCCGCCTTTGTCTTCCAGGTTTTCTTCTAGCTCCTCTTGGGTACCATTCTGTTATTTTCTTAGTCCATCTGTCATCATGTCTTCGAGCTATGTGTCCTGCCCAAGACCATTTTAGTTCTTTAGTTTTGATAAGAATGTCCTTTACTTGAGTTTGCTGCCTAATCCATGTGTTTCTCTTCTTATCTAACAGTCTGATTCCCAATATGATTCGTTCTATTCTTCGCTGTGTAGTTCTCAGCTTCTCTTCCATTCTTTTGGTGAGTGCCCAAGTTTCACTTCCATAAGTCATGGTGGGGAGTATACATTGATTCATTATTTTACGTTTCAGACAAACTGGGATATTGCTCTTCAGTATGTGACTATATTTCCTGAATGCTATCCATCCAAAATTTATTCTTCTCTTGACTTCCAGCCATTTATCATTATTACAGCTAATAACTTGTCCCAGATAAGTATATGACTCCACCTTTTCAATTACTGCTCCTTCAATCATTATTTCCCTTTCCGTGGCATACTTTCTCATCATTACTTTTGTTTTAGCCATATTCATCTTTAGTCCAAAATCCTTACTAACTGTGCATAACTGATTAAGATTTTCCTCTAATTCTTTGGGATCGTGGCTTATGACCACAATGTCATTTGCAAATCGTAAATGGTTTAGGTACTCTCCGTTCACATTGACTCCTTTCTGCGACCAGTCTAATCTTCTGAAAGCTTCCTCAAGGGCAGCAGTAAACAGCTTCGGAGATATTGTCTCCTTGTCGAACTCCTTTCTCGATTTTAAATTTGCTACTGTCTTTGTCTAGTCTAATAAAGGATGTAGCACTCTTATATATTTTCTTCAAAATCATAATATATGGAGTATCTATGCCTTGTCTTTCCAGTGCCCGAAACATTGCCTTATGCTGTATGGAGTCAAATGCCATTTCATAATCCACAAATGCCAGGCATAATGGTGTTTTATATTCATTTGCTTTCTCCATCAGCTGTGATATTACGTGAAGGTGATCCATAGTTGAGAATCCTGTCCTAAAGCCAGCTTGCTCTTTCGGTTGATTCTCACTTCGGTGTTACTTACTCTAATTAGGTAAGGGGCTTAGAGGGGAACAGGGATTCTGTGTGTTATCAGACATTCAGTCTAAAACACTGACGGATCCGATATCTTTCTATCTCAGAAGATTTAGGAGAAGACCGGTTGGCCTGCCTTCCTAAAATCCACTCATGCACACTTTCTCGATGGTAAGCCCTATTACGTCACTTAGGTGGCAACGAACGTGTAGAGTGGTTCTCTACAAGACGCCTGGTCAGCGTTAAGAGGAAAAGACCAAACCCGACAGCACGGCGAAACAAATGGCCCTCAGTCCCCAGTGGCTTTCATTCCCCCTCTTACTGCAGCGATTAGTTAATTTTTTTTTTTTTTTTTTTTTTTTTATAGGTCCTAGCCGCCGAAATCTCAGGAAACTACACGGCAGGACCTGCCAGAGTAAATGACTCTACTCGGTTCCTGGTCTGCCTCCATGGGGCGAAAGTGAGGCAACGTTGGGCCTCAGCAGGGGTCCAGCGGCTAAACGACCAGATGAACTACTGTACACGACATCGCACAGATACAAAGCCCACACACTTTTAAATCTCTGGCATTTCCCAGTGAACTGGTACACCCACAATGAAAGCAACGCGGAGATGGGGGAAATCCCTGGTGCTGTTAGACATCAATACACTTTCACTTTCTTACTGCAGCGAGACGATCAGAGTAGAAGCAGAGGGTGCTAAGAATCTCTGGGTACGACCAGGCTGCCATGCACAGAAACTGAACTTGGCTTGTTACAACGTAAGTTAGTCTGCGCAGGTAGCACAGTGGTATCGTCACCGTCCTTCCCACACGGGGTGGAAAAAGGCCTGGGTTCGAATTCCGTCGATGACGCGAAGAATGTAATGGGCTTTTTTCACTCCGTTGCTGAGTTTGTCGTTCTCAGGCGTAGATAGCAAGGTTTTTCCCCCAAAAACTGGGAGTTTTCGTCCAGCAAACAGAATCGACCATAGAACACACGCAATTAATATACACAGACACAGCACGGCAGATGAATTTAATTATTCCGGTGGCCTAAATATGATAGTTTGGTTTGTTTTTTTTTTTACAACGTTAGATCGCTCATTGGCGAAGATAGGATATTAGAGCTGGAAAAGTAATTAGAAAATGTGAATGGGAATATCATCGGTTTGGCTGAAACAAGAAGAAGAATTGAATCACTTATAAGTTTATCAAGTGGAAATCTGCTGTACACCAATGGAAACAGTGAAAGGAGTGAAAATGGAGTTGGGTTTCTGGTCCATTTTGGAATTCAAAAGTACATCAAGGGTGTGACGTTACTACTCAGGATTTCCAAGAGGTACAAGCTAAAGTTTATAACGATTTATGCACCAACATCGAGCCATGATGATGAAGAGGTTGAAGAAATGTACACCGAAATTGAGAGCCTTCTAGATGAGCAGAAAACCCACTACACTATCATTATGGGGGACTTCAATGCTAAGGTTGGAAAGAGACAAAACAGCACAGAAAGGGGAACTATAGGAAATTTTGGAATTGGTGAAAGATATAAAAGAGGTGAAAGACTTGTGGAATTTGCAGAATCTCGAGGAATATCAGTAATGAACACAGTTTTCAATAAGAGGGTGAACAGAAAATGGACAGGAAAGAGCCTAAATGAATTAATTAATAACTAATGAAATCGACTTCATCCTCACTAACAGAAGATATATTGTGAATGATGCTACTGTCTTGAACAGTAGCATCATTGTAAGAAGCACACATGATATAGATGAAAGGAAAAAACTGACTCGAGTAAATAATACGAAGGTCTTTGAGATAACAGAAGAGGAGAAAAAGCAGTATGTACTGGAATTTAAGAACTTTGAGCTCCTGCAGACCAAGATATCGACGAGGAATATTACAACTTTCTGAAAGCGAAGTTCAAGAAACCTATAGGTAAAAAGAAATTCAAACAAGAAAAAATTAGTCAAGAAACACTTGTCATGATGAACCGAAGACGACAAATGAAGATCAAGATAAACACTGACAAGGAGAAAATTGAGTACGCTGAGTTATGCAAAGCGATTAGAAAGAGACTCATAGAGGATATAAGAAGATTTATACAAGGAACGAGGGAACGCTGCCAAGGATCGCAAATTAGTAACACATACGGCATACCCGATATCCTCCCTGATGAGGTAGAACATGCGTTGAAGAATCAGAAAGCCCATGGGAAGATGAAGTTACTGTAGAGTTGTTAAAATTGGGAAGAGAGATATGACACAAACTGGAAAGACTCTTCACAAAATACATTAGGAAAGGAGTGGAAGGAGCGGAATAATGCAATCATAGGTTTGCTGCATAAGAAAGGAGATAAATTGGAAATTATAGATCAATTCGCTAGTTATCCCATATCTAAAAGTTGTTCACAAGGGTCATTACTATTAATTAGAAAGAATACATGATTAGAATGAACCGAAAGAGCAAGCTGGCTTTAGGACAGGATTCTCAATTATGGATCACCTTCATGTAATATCACAGCTATGGAGAAAGCAAATGAATATAAAACACCATTATGCCTGGCATTTGTGGATTATGAAAAGGCATTTGACTCCATACAGCATAAGGCAATGTTTCAGGCACTGGAAAGACAAGGCATAGATACCCCATATATTATGATTTTGAAGAAAATATATGAGAACGCTACCTCCTTTATTAGACTACACAAAGACAGTAGGAAATTTAAAATCAAGAAAGGAGTTCGACAAGGAGACACGATATCTCCGAAGTTGTTTACTGCCCTTGAGTAAGCTTTCAGAAGATTACACTGGTCGCAGAGAGGAGTCAATATGAATGGAGAATACCTAAACCATTTAAGATTTACAGGATGACATTGTGGTCATAAGCCACGATCCCACAGAATTTGAGCAAAATCTTATTCAGTTATGCAGAGTTAGTAAGGATTGCGGACTAAAGATGAATAAGGCTAAAACAAAAGTAATGATGAACAAGTATGCCACAGAAAGGGATATAACGATTGAAGGATCAGTAATTGAAAAGGTGGAGTCATATACTTATCTGGGACAGATCATTAGTTGTAATAATAATAAATGGCTGGAAGTCAAGAGAAGAATAAATTTTGGATGGAAAGCATTCAGGAAATATCGTCACATACTCAGGAGCAATATCCCAATTTGTCTGAAATTTAAAATAATGAACCAATGTATACTCCCCACCATGACTTATGGAAGTGAAACTTGGGCACTCACCAAAAGAATGGAAGAGAAGCTGAGAACTACACAGCGAAGAATGGAACGAATTATATTGGGAATCGGACTGTTAGATAAGAAGAGAAACACATGTATTAGGCAGCAAACTCAAGTAAAGGACATTCTTATCAAAACTAATGAACTAAAATGGTCTTGGGGAGAACACATAGCTCGAAAACATGATGACAGATGGATTAAGAAAATAACAGAATGGTACCCAAGCGGAGCTAGAAGAAAACCCTGAAGACAACGACGGAGATGGACAGATGAAATTCATGAGTTTGTGGGTAGTAAATGGATGGCTATTGTACAAAACAGAAGGAACTGGAAAGTTGCTGGAGAGGCCTCATCCTGCACTGGATTGAAAATGGCTGATGATGATGGTGAACATTTTGGTAGACCAGGGTACTGAGAGCTCTTGTTCTGCAGATGCAAAAGTTCCAATCATGGGTAACAGTGCGACAAGTTGCAGGGCACAAAAATGTTAGACGTACAACAAAGTGTAAAAATAAGCAATAGATTGAGCCGGTGCTTGTGGCGCGTGGCTATTAAGTATTCACTATTGTATTCTTATAATTTTCAGCTGATGTTTTCATAATAAAATAAACAAATTTTAGATGATAGTGTAATGGGCTCGTAACATTTTTAATAATGTTCATAGTATAGAACAAACAAAAGAGGTCAATCATTCTCGTTTTTAATAAAAAATTTTATTTATTTTAATTTTAAATATTGAACTCCGGATGGCACCCCCAAATGATTAGGCACCCTTGGGCGATGCATAAGCCGTTAGCGGAACCATTCTTGTGAGAATATGCTGTCCTGGTATAACTTCACGGAAATGATATTGTGCCATTGCCATTTCCACCAGCCCATATAGAGAAGAACCTGCAAATTATTATCTGTAAATTGTGCGCGTTCTTTGATCGGTTTGCCTGCTTGCTGGACGAAAAAAAAAAACCCGAGTTTCGGCGAGTGAGATGCTACCCTTGCTGGAGACCGATTAACAAAGCCATGGTGCGAAAAAACCCATAATTTCCTTCAGTGATTGTCAGCATTGGATTGCAGCCCAGCCTTCTTCAATACTGGGTGGGAGAACAGTAATTATAACCAATATGCTATCCACGAAAATAAAGCTACATATCAGTGAAAAGGAAGGACTCCCAAAGAAATATACGCCCAACAGACATGTAGTGCAAAAACGACCTTACGCAGATCCACGACCTTCCTCAGCACCATCTCTGTATAGGAAAGCCTCGACACTCCGTCGACAACGAAGCGCGAACAAATGCGTTGTGGTTATTCGTTTTTGAGGAGGAACTCAGTCCATGTTGGCCCATTTTGTATTATATCTGTACACTTACTGGACTATCCTTATCCCTAGACCCGACACCCACTGTATACACTTATCTCTGGACTTGACATTTACTGGATTCATCACACATCCGGGTGTGGCATCTACTGGATTGACGCTGTCTCCGGACTTGTTTTTTACTCAAGGAATTGACAACCACAAACTTTTGCTGACCCTGTTCCCCAGGTGGGATGATGCTAACCCAGTTCCTGAACTGGATAGGATCCGTGGCTTAAATCAACACCAATACCAAAGGCGATCACGTACAGAACCCCCGCTGAGCGAATTTTCTTCCCCTTCCCCTTTTGTTTGGTGGAGCTTATGCCTCATCTTTAACTAGGGGGGGGCTGCCTTCAACTATATCCTCTCACTTTTACTTTCACCCCTCCCTTCTTGTGTTATATTCAGTACTCTCCCACTCTACCGCTCTTTTTTTTTCTTTCTTTTTTTAGTAGCTCAACCAGAGAATAATGGGCAGCCTGGCTTACCTATGGTATATGCAACGTAGGATCCACCTACGGCCAAAAGCCAGAATACAACACAACAGTTTACATACACAACACTTTTCTGGCTTTTACACTGAGTGAACAGAAATCATGGGATACCTAGCTAGGCCCACCTCTCGCCCGGATAAGTGCAGTCACACGATGAGGCATTGAGTTCACTAGTTCACGGAAGTGGTCCACAGGTATTTACATCCATGCTTGCTGCACCACTTTCCATAATTCCGTCGCATTCCTGGGTGCAGGATCAAAGCTCGAACGGACCTTTCCACAGCATCCCAAAGATGCTCCACAGGGTTCATGTCCGTTGAACGGGAAGGCCATTCCATGGTGGTAAAATCTGCGGAATGCTCTTCGAACCATGTGCTAGACACCACGGCTCTGTGGAGAGATGCATTGTCCTGCTGGAAGAGTCCATTGCCCTGTGGGTGCACGATGATCAAGAAACAATACAGATGGTCTGCTAGGATGGACACCTAACCTAGACCATTCAGAGATGCGTCTAGACATACCAGAGGTCCCAACGTGTGGCAGTTGAACCTGCCCTAGGCCATTACCGACCGTCCACCTGCCTGAACAGTTCCTTGTTGACATGACGGGTGCATAGCTTCGTGCGGTTCCCGCCGGATACGCATCCTCCCGTCCGCTTGAAATAACTGAAAATGGAACTCATCGGACCAGGAGACCCATCTCCAATCATCCAAGGTCCAGCGCCGATGTTCTTTCGCCCAGTCGGGGTGTAGAGTCCTGTGTCGTGGTGTTAGCAATGGGACTTTGGAAGGTCGGTGGCTCCCATAACCAATGCGGCTAATGGTCGCCTGATGGTCTTGGTGGAGATGTTTCTGGCACCTCCCTCATTGAAGTCGGCGGCGATTTGTACCACTGTCGCTCTCGGGTTGGCTGAAACAATGCGAGGCTGACGTCGATGGCAATGTTCTTCCACCCTAAGCGCTGTCCATGATATGTTATTCCGGAAATGGTGTATTCCCGATACACTCTTGATACTGTCGAACGGGTATAGTGCAATTTCTGCACCACCTCTGCGACAGAGTGACCCATGCGCTAGGCATCCACTATCATCCCTCTTTCAAATCTGTTAACTCACGACGTTTATCCACATTGACGTCGAATTACCGTCTAGGTGAATGCAGTGTACCTTTATACCAGTCAAGCGGTGGATTCGTCCACTAGCAAGAGGAGACAGCGTCGCATTTCCCAGGAACGACGTATCCAATTAATTCTGTCATTTCAGTGTATACTAATGTAGAAGTATAGTAAACAAATTTGAGAATTTCAGGTATTAGTTATTTCATCAAATGCAGACATTGCAGAGATATTTGTGGAATGGGGCCACTCTGAAATGTCCCTACAATGCAGGATTTTTAAATGGCGAGTAGAAAGTATCCAAAAAGAAATACTCTCATATTAGGACAACCCGATAACAGTCTCATTTGCCCAGGTAATACACCTATAAATTGCATGCGTTTTCTGATCAATTAACCTGTTTTGCCGGGGAAAAAAACCTTGCTCTCTCCACTGAAGACTGACTAATTCAGCCACTAAGGGAAACAGCACATAAAAGTTAGTATTGGACACATAGTGCAAGAAGCCACAAGCTTTTGGCGCACCAAGCAAAAAAATAAAAAAGTAGATAATATAAAATTATGCCTTCCCTACTCATGCAGGAGGGAAGGCATATTTTCTTCCCTATCCAGTTGGCCTTTGAATTTCTTCACTCACCTGCTTCTACAACCTGAGGAAGCAACTTGTTCCAGTAGTCAATAACTCGATGGCTAAATGAAAACTTCTGGTCTAAACCTATTTTGAATTTATGGCCCCTAGTTCTAAAATTATTTATAATAGTTAAAATTCGGCTAAACCATCTTAGAATATTATAGTTCTCAACCATGTCCCTTCTAAGGTGCCTGGTTGCCAAGCTCTGAAGCCCACATAATTTCGTTGTATGGTTGTCCCTTTTCGATCTCACCATCGGAGTTGCCCGTCTTTGGATCTTTTCAAGAAGATCAGTCTTTTTTCCGGATGAGACCTCCACACTCGGACACAGTATTCCAAAAGTTTAAAATTGCCTAGTACAGTGGGATTATGATCTCCCTTTTTTCTACAGGATATTGTTCCATAAATCATTGATAGTACAGAATGAGTTTCCTGGTCACATGTTTAAACTGCTCAGAAAAGTTCATATCTGCACGTATTATAACTCTCAGATCCTTTCTTCCTGTACCTCTAATGTTTTTAATGCATGCAACCCCCTAGTGTACAAGTTATTTTAGGGTTGCTATTTTCCAAGTGTAAGTGTGTGTTGTTGTCTTACGGCACCAGGGGTTCCCCCATCTCCGCGTTGCTTTCATTGTGGTGAACCAGTTCACTGGGAAATGCCAGAGATTTAAAAGTGTGTGGGAATTGTTCATGTGTTGTGTTCTGTACCGTTGTTCATCTGGTCATTTAGCCGTATGACCCCTATTGAGGCCCAACGTTGTCCCATTTACGCCCCGTGGAGGCAGACTATTCTCCAAGTGTAGGATCTTACAATTTAATGCATTAAAACACAGTGGCCACTTTTTGATCATCTTTCACGCCTGTTCATGTCATCCCGAAAGAGCGCTGCTTAGCACTGATCATTAACGACTCTCCCAACCTTTGCATCCACAGAAGATTTGGACATTACATCCTTTATCCCTTCGTAGATGTCGTTTATGAAAATCAGAAACAAATGTGTGCCAAGAAATTATTCCTGGGGCCGCCCCATTCATGAGGGACTGAGTCAAGTGCCTTGATAAAATCTAAATAAACTATGTCGAAATTGTTCTCTATATCCAGCTCATGTTGATTAGGGCAATTCTGGGAGGGGGTTGGTCAATGCATTCTGGGAGGGGACCTTACATTAAATATATATACAGGGTGATTCACTACCATTGCGACAAACTTGCAGGAGGTGTAGGGGGCACAAAGTCGAATCGGAATCACATAGCATTGCAGGGTCCGAAATGCCTTTGTCATGCAGTAGAGGACCTTGAATGGGAGGTCGCGTGAACAGCGATCCCGCTGGAAGTGAGCATTTGCAAACCGTTTCTGTTGAAGAAACCAAGTATCAAAAGTCCTCCGGAGTGGTTAATCCGCAGGCTCCAATGATTGGACGCGTTGCAGATGGTATGAACTCATTTGGTTTGTTGACAGTATCCTCATACAGTGGATGGGGAAATACCCAATCGTTGGCCTATCGCTCGAGTACTCGTACTCGGATTGCCTTCTGCAAGACGTACGACATTCTCCTCAATGTCTGGCGTCCTCGTCGTTCGCTCTCGATTCATGGTACCTCTCGTGAAACAACCAGTCTCACGTAACCTTCTGGGCACACGTGCGAAAATCGTATGATGAGGAGCACGCCTGTGCGGGAAACGTTCCTGGTACAAGCGCAGAGCGGCGCGCTCGTTACAGTCCTCAGCTCCATATGCAAGGTGTATGTCGGCCAGTTCAACGTTTGAATACTCGTCCATCCTACTGCCTCGGGAACCGGTTCGCAAATGCTGACTTCCAGCGGGATCGCTGTTCACGCGACCTCCCGTTCAACGTTCTCTACCGCATGACGAAGGCAATTCGAACCCTGCAATGCTATGTGATTCCGATTCGTCTTGCGCCCCCTACACCTCCTGCAAGTTTGTCGCACTGGTAGTGAATCACGCTGTGTATATATATATATATATATATATATATATATATATATATATATATATAAATATTTTTTTTTTTTTTTTTTTCTCTATGAAAGTTGTGCATAGTGCGTGGCTCCATCCTTGGCACTGATTGAAATTATTAAATATTTCGAACAAATATTTCACTTGTACTTACTTTAATTCCAAAGTGTATACTCCAATGTGTTTGAAAGAAATATGAAGTTTAAACATAATAGCCCTTCAATGTTTAATTTTAACTTAGTAGAATTTTTCTAAAGAATAATTAAATTTTAAAGTGTATATTTAAACGCAATGTGGTGTTAAAAATTATTAAGTGTGCTTCTGAAATATTTTACCTTATACTTTACACTCCAATGTGTTTGAAAATTAATGATTGAAGTTTTAATTTTTCCCTGTAAAGTTTAAGATGAATGTTGATTTAGTAAAATTTCCAATGTAAAACTTGATACTTGAAATTAGACAGTGATATATGAAGTTAAGTTTAACTCGATTTAATTAAAATTAACTGCTAAATTAAGTAATTCATTTAGCAGTTAATTTTAAGTTATTTAATCAATATTAATTGAAGTAGTTATTTAATTGTAATCCTAAAATAAGGAACTCCTGACATTTTACATTCCTAGCATTTTACAAAAATAATTTATTGAAATATAAAACTGTACATTAAGGGGAATTTCCCCAATTAATCATTTGTTACATTCAGGGTTTGACTTGTACATCTCTGGAGCTTCTCCAAGAGCACATTGTACAGTTTGCTGATGGCTCTCAGTATAGGTATGAACATCGGGCCAATGAACCATTACAACCTTAACAGTCTCGTTATATGTGAATATGAAAAAGAATAATGTGTTAGATACTAGTAGTAGTAGTAGTGGGATGTGATGTAAAAAAGCAAGTGTATGAGCTTATGCAGCATCAGCCAAAAAAAAAAAAAAATAATAATAATAAAAAAAAATCACACCATTCCCTCCAAATGCCTGTCCAGTTCCTCCATAAATTTATTCAACCTATCAACTTCCACAACTACAGATGAAAGTTTGTTCCAACAATTAACCACCCGCTGGCTAAAGGCAAATTTCCGCACATCTATTCTACATCTGTCTTTTCTTAATTTGAATTTATGCCCACTTAGGTTCGTAATCTGAACTAGTGGAAGGATCCCATCAGAATTCAGCGTGCTCAACCTATTCAAGGCCTTATACACCTCAAGCAGATCACCGCGCAGGTACCTAGTCTCCAGCCACTGCAATTTGCAGAACTCAAGCCTCTCTTGGTAAGAGGATCCCTTCATTCCCCTCACCAATCTTGTTGCCCTTCTCTGTATTTTTTTTTTTATGTCCACGTTGAAGTAAATCTACATCCTTCCTAAAATGAGGCCTCCAGACCTGTACGCAGTACTCAAGGCGTGGCCTGACCATTGCCTTATACATAGGGACAATCACCTCCTTCCCCCTGCTAGCAAAATTCCTATATATCATTGACAAAACCCCATGACCTGCCCTGGCAGCCTGTCTGCATTGCTCAGAAAACTTCATATCTGACTGCACAATTACTCCCAGGTCTTTTTCATTTTCTACCATCTTATGTGTAGTACCACACAGTTGGTTACTGGGGTTACTTCTACCCATATGCAGTACTTTGCATTTGTCAAGATTAAACATCAGTTGCCACTTCTTAGCCCATCTGCCCAAATTATCTAGATCCTGTTGCAGTAGCACACTGCCATTACTGTCATTAACAACCCTGCCAACCTTTGTATAATCTGCAAACTTCGACATTAAGCCTGATATACCTTCATCAATATCATTGATAAATATACAAAACAACAGTGGACCTAACACCGAACCCTGTGGGACACCACTAATAACATTATCCACGAAGAGCAGCACCCATTGATTACCACCCTCTGTCTTCTCCCACTTAACCATCCTTTTATCCATTGTAGCAACTTACCCTTAATACCATTCTGCTCCAATTTGTACAATAGTCTTCCATGCGCAACAGTGTCAAAAGCTTTCCTGAAATCCAAATATATGATATCAAAATTATTTTTTGCATCCAGTCCTTTTGTAACCACATCATAATATCCTATCAAATTTGTCAGACAAGACTTTCCCTTAACAAACCCATGCTGTGTCTGAATTATTGCTGCAGTCTTGTCTAGATGATCCTGCAATGCATCTTTAACCAGTGACTCCATTATTTTACCCAGAACAGAAGTTAAACTAACTGGTCTGTAATTACTCGTGTCACCCTTCGATCCCCCTTTGTGAATTGGGGATACATTTGCACATCTCCAGTCCGTTGGAACCTCCCCTGAGTCCAAGGATGCTCTCATAATTATGGCTAAGGGTTTGCTTAGTTGCTTTGCCGCCTCCTTTAATATAACTGGATAGATCCCATCCACCCCAGGTGCTTTTCTTATGTTTAACTTCGACAATTTCCCCTCCACTTTGCTTTCAGTTATTACAAAATCATTAAGTATTCTGCTACAATTTGATAACCTTCTGCCATTTTCAAACCTTAATAATTCCTCACGTGTGAATGTAGATGCGAAATACTCATTCAGTTTGTTTGCTATCGGAGCAGGATCATCAACAGTCGAACCAACGATGTCAAGTGGACCAATCAGATTCATCCCCTTCCTTTTAGAGTTTATATCAGTAAAGAAATCGTTGCTGTTTTTCTCAGCATCTTTTGCCAAGGATTTCTCGTAATCTGCCTTCGCCTGCCTAACCTCCTTTGTGACCTGATTACAGACTAGCTTATATCTGCCATAGGCTTCTAAGTCGCTTGATGATTTATATGCATCCCATGCATTTTTCTTCTCTGTTACGAGTCTCATTAGTTCATTTGACAACCATTTAGGCCTAAACCTTGAACAATATTTCTTAATAGGTATGAAACTTTTAGTAGCATCCACGATTAATTCCTTGAATGCTTCCCACTTAGAATTTACTGTTGGTAACATCGTTAGTTGATCCCACTGTACAGAATTTAAAAACTGTCGGAGACCACTGTACTCGCCTTTACGGAAGTAAAAACGCTTTCCTTAACCTCTGATGGTAATTAAATCTTTAAGTAAATCCCACGTCAGTACACTGTGATCACTGCCACCTAGTGGTTCTTTTACTGCAAATTCCTAATACACGAATGATCACTGCTGATAACCAGATCAAGAGTATTACTTTCTCTGGTTGCCTCTCGAACATGCTGCTGCAGAAAACAATCATCCAGTAAATCCACAAAAGTCTGACTAGTGTGTGAGTGACCAGTCCACATGTTCCAGTCAATATCTGGGAAGTTAAAATCCCCCATTATAAGACATTCCGATTTACTAGCCCACTCGATCTCTCTGTACAATTGTTCATTGTACTCATTCGAGTCATTAGGCCTATAACACACTCTTACTCTTATTTTTGCTTTCGCAGTGCTTATGTCACACCAAACTGACTCAACAGTGCACTGTTCATCTATATCAACTGGATGCACTTCTTTTGATTTTATGTTTTTCTTAATTAACAGCATTACACCTCCTCCCTTTCTATCCTGTCTATCCTTTCTGTACATATTGTACTCCCCAAATTCCAGTTGAACATTCCTTATATCTGCTCCTACATGCTCCTACTCCTATTCCTAGTTACCCTAGCACATCCCATATACCCACCTATTTCAGGATGACTGCCATCTGTCCCTGAAACCCCCAACACCCCACGCTCCAGGTCGTTACTAATTCTAATAGAAGTTGTGCAAAAATCACCTTCACCTCTGCCTACGGCTACTGTGAAACTATTAGTCCTTGTATCCCCCAAGCTATCAGTTTTCCGACCCACCTAACACTGCCTCGATAGCATCAGCAAATATTCTTGCACTCTTTCTATTTAAGTGTATCCCATCCCTAGAGAAGCAGTCTCTCCTGTTAACAAGTACAGTCCAGGCTGAAAAAAATTCTACCCCTTGAGCCTTGCACAATCTTTCCAGGGCCGAATTGATCGACATGGCTCTCATCATATACTCCCTTCTATCGTGTCTTGGCAGAATTGCAGACACTTTCAAATTCAACCCTAATTCTCCGCTTTTGTTCAACAGTGACCTGTACTTGTAAAGTAATTCTGCCGGTCTCCTACTCCTAATATCATTAGTACCAACGTGTACAATTATATCACCTTTTGTGCCCTTAAAAGATGATATCCGCTCTACAACGTCATCAACCCTTGCCCCTGGCAGTCATACCCTGGTATTGTTCCACCTATCCTTTTTACAACGCATGTTTCCCGTTTCCCTGACAATCGTCTCCAACAACTACTAGTTCCTGAGGGACCAGCGCATTCTGCCTTGGGGGTTGCCGCTGTGTTGCGTGACGACCAAGTGCAAGCTCTGGCGTTGATGTGGGCAGCTGAGAGCCTGATGGGCCCCTCAATTTAGATCTTTCGAGGGCATCCACCCTGTACTTCAAACTCTCATATAGGCCCATAACAACGCTGATTTGTCGCCTGATTTCCTTACACGCTTTACATCGCGCACACACAAAGACATCCCCCATGGCAATATCATGTTCCGTTTCAGAGAGTTCGGCAAACATTTCACAAGTCGCACATTTTTTGAGGCTCTGATGCTTTGGAGAATTGCCCCCCTCAGTTCTCCCCCGAGTCACAGCACTCTTGCCACTTTGTGCCCGTTGCTTTGCTGCTCTAGTTTGGGGCATGATACTTTAAATTAATAAAATCAATAAATTAAATTAATTAAATGTCAATACTATGCTATCTAATAGAAACAGTGAAGCGTATTACTCTATAAATTATACGTTAGAGCTACTTAACTACCTCAATTAAAAATTTGAATTCCCTACCACTATATACAAAAACAATGGCTGCAAGATTCGAACGAAATAACGGTTTTACGTATATTAATTATTACGTCTATCTACAAAAACTGTTTATCTAAATTAAAATAAAAATAACCAGCGTAACTATAAGACTACGTATTAAGTACAATATAAAATAACAATTATGTAAATAAAAAGGCAAACACTTATCGTTTTTTTCGGAGCCTGCAAATGACAGCTGTAATTTTTAAAGAGAGTCAGCGCCCTGGGTGTGCCATGATCACCGTATTAGTAGTAGTAGTGGCACATGATGCAAGAAAGCAAGTGTAGGAACTTATGCAGCATCAGCCAAAAAAAAAAAAAAAAAAATCACACTATTCCCTCCAAATGCCTGTCCAGTTCCTCCTTAAATTTATTTAACCTATCAACTTCCACAACGACAGATGGAAGTTTGTTCCAGCAATTAACCACCCGCTGGCTAAAGGCAAATTTCCGCACATCTATTCTACATCTGTCCTTGCTTAATTTGAACTTATGTCCCCGTAGGTTGGTAATCTGAACAAGTGGAAGGATCCCATCAGAATTCAGCGTGCTCAACCCATTCAAGGCCTAATAGACCTCAATCAGAGCACCGCGCAGGTGCGTAGTCTCCAGCCACTGCAATTTGCAGAACTTAAGCCTCTCTTGGTAAGAGAATCCCTTCATTCCCCTCACCAATCGTGTTGCTCTTCTCTGTACACGCTCAAGCAAATCTACATCCTTCCTAAAATGAGGCCTCCAGACCTGTACGCAGTACTCAAGGCGTGGCCTGACCATTGCCTTATACAGAGGGACAATCACCTCCTTTTCCCTGCTAGCAAAATTCCTATATATCATTGACAAAACCCCATGACCCGCCCTAGCAGCCTGTCTGCACTGCTCAGAAAACTTCATATCTGACTGCACAATTACTCCCAGGTCTTTTTCATTTTCTACCACCTTAAGTGTAGTACCACACAGTTGGTACGTTTCTCTGGGGTTACTTCTACCCATATGCAGTACTTTGCATTTGTCAAGGTTGAACTTCAGTTGCCACTTCTTAGCCCATCTGCCCAAATTATCTAGATCCTGTTGCAGTAGCACACTGCCATTATTGTCATTAACAACCCTGCCAACCTTTGTGTCATCTGCAAACTTCGACATTAAGCGTGATATACCTTCATCAATATCATTGATAAATACACAAAACAACAGTGGACCCAACACCGAACCCTGTGGGACTCCACTAATAACATTAGTCCACGAAGAGCAGCACCCATTGATTACCACCCTCTGTCTTCTCCCACTTAACCATCCTTTCATCCATTGTAGCAACTTACCCTTAATACCATTCTGCTCCAATTTGTACAGTAGTCTTCCATGCGCAACAGTGTCAAAAGCTTTCCTGAAATCCAAGTATATGATATCAAAATTATTTTTTGCATTCAGTTCCTTTGTGACCACATCATAATAACCAATCAAATTTGTCAGAAAAGACTTTCCCTTAACAAACCCATGCTGTGTTTGAATTATTGCTGCAGTCTTGTCTAGATGATCCTGCAATGCATCTTTAACCAGCGACTCCATTATTTTACCCGGAACAGAAGTTAAACTAACTGGTCTGTGATTACTCGTGTCACCCTTCGATCCACCTTTGTGAATTGGGGACACATTTGCACATCTCCAGTCCGTGGGAACCTCCCCTGAGTCCAAGGATGCTCTCATAATTATGGCTAAGGGTTTGCTTAGTTGCTTTGCCGCCTCCTTTAAAATAACTGGATAGATCCCATCCACCCCAGGTGCCTTTCTTGTGTTTAACTTCAACAATTTCTCCTCCACTTTGCTCTCAGTTATTACAAAATCATTAAGCACACTGCTACAATTTGATAACCTTCTTCCATTTTCAAATTGTAATAATTCCTCACGTGTGAATGTAGATGCAAAATACTCATTCAGTTTATTTGCTATCTGAGCAGGATCATCAACAGTCGAACCATCGATGTCAAGTGGACCAATCAGATTCACCCCATTCCTTTTAGAGTTTATATAAGTAAAGAAATCCTTGCTGTTTTTCTTAGCATCTTTTGCCAAAGATTTCTCGTAATCTGCCTTCGCCTGCCGAACCTCCTTTGTGACCTGATTAGACTAGCTTATATCTGCCACAGGCTTCTGCGTCACCTGATAATTTATATGCATCCCATGCATTTTTCTTCTCTGTCACGAGTCTCATTAGTTCATTTGATAACCATTTAGGCCTAAACCTTGAACGATATTTCTTAATCGGTATATAAAGTCTAGTAGCTTCCACGATTAATTCTTTGAATGCTTCCCACTTGGAATTTACTGTTTGTAACATCGTCAGTTGATCCCACTGCACAGAATCCAAAAACTGTCTGAGACCACTGTACTCCCCTTTACGGAAGCAAAAACCCTTTCCTTTACCCCTGACGGTAGTTACCTCTTTGAGTAAATCCCACTTCAGCACACTGTGATCACTGCCACCTAGTGGTTCCTTTATCTGCAAATTCTTAATACAAGAATGATCACTGCTGATAACCAGATCAAGAGTGTTACTTTCTCTGGTTGCCTCTCGAACATGCTGCTGCAGAAAACAATCATCCAATAAATCCACAAGTCTGACTAGTGTGTGAGTGCCCAACCCACAAGTTCCAGTCAATATCTGCGAAGTTAAAATCTCCCATTATAAGACATTCTGATTTACTGGCCCACTCTGTCTCTGTACAATTGTTCATTGTACTCATTCAAGTCATTAGGCCTATAACACACTCCTACTCTTATTTTTGCTTTTGCAGTGCTTGTCACACCAAACTGACTCAACAGAGCACTGTTCATCTTTATTAACTGGGTGCACTTCCTTTGATTTTATGTTTTTCTTAATTAACAGCATAACACCCCCTCCCTTTCTGTCCTGTCTGTCCTTTCTGTACACATTTTACTCCCCAAATTCCAGTTCTGCATTCCTTATATCTTTGTGACACCACGTCTCTGCTATCCCAACAATATCCGCCTTTGATGTCTTGACCAACACTTCAAATTCATCAAATTTATTTACTATACTTCTAGCATTGGTATACATGCAAGCATACATGCTCCTATGCCTATTCCTTGTTACCCTAACACATCCCATATACCCAACTAATCCATGATGACTGCCATCCGTCCCTGAAACCCCCAACACCCCTCGCTCCAGGTCGCTTCTTATTCTAATAGAAGTTGTGCAAGAATCACCTTCACCTCTGCCTGCGGTTACTGTTAAACTATTAGTCTTTGTATCCCCCCAAACTAGCAGTTTTCCGACCCACCTAACACACTCTCGATAGCATCAGCAAATATTCTTGCACCCTTTCTATTTAAGTGTCTCCCATCCCTGTAGAAGCAATCTCTCCTGTTAACAAGTACAGTCCAGTCTGAAAAAAATTCAACCCCTTGAGCCTTGCACAATCTTTCCAGGGCCGAATTGATCGACAAGGCTCTCATCATGTACTCCCTCCTATCGTGTCTGGGCAGAATTGCAGACACTTTCAAATTCAACCCTCTTTCACGGCTTTTTTTCAACAGTGACCTGTACTTGTTGAGTAATTCCGCCGGTCTCCTACTCTTAATATCATTAGTGCCAACGTGTACAACTATATCACCTTTTGTGCCCTTGAAAGATGATATCCGCTCTACAACGTCATCAACCTTTGCCCCTGGCAGAAATACCCTGGTCCTGTTCCACCTATCCTTTTTACAAAGGATGTTCCCCGTTTCCCTGACAATGTATTGTGGAGAGTTTCAGTGGTATTGATGCATTATAAAAACATACAGTTAACCCAAACGTATTGTGCTGACTTATGTGCCACAAAAACCACAAAATTAAACTAAACTGCAAAATTAACTGTGGAGCCATCTACCAAACAAAATAAAAACTAAACCAACAAATTAATATAAATATACTCAGAAATTACCTGTGGCGTCATCTACCCAACAAAACGCAATCCTTTTCACCAAACTGCTCACCATATTGATTTTTACTGCCATATTGTCTGTCATTATTATTATTATCATTATTATTATTATTATAATGGACATATGGTGCGATGCAAGGAATCCCGAGGCTTATGCTGCATCAGCCAAAAAAAAAAAAAAAAAAAATTTTGAATTACCCGGGGAGGGAGGGAGGGAGGGAGGGAGGGAGGAAGAGAGAGAGAGAGAGAGAGAGAGAGAGAGAGAGAGAGAAGTAGAAGGGAATCACCAAGAAAGAGAAGAATGATGATGTCCAGCTCAGGACCCTGGGTGTGCCAAGCCCATACTCACCAGATGTAAGTCCCTGGGGTTATGCCTATTGTTGACCAGAATTGTGACCAGGGATGTGTTTCACTCTAAGTGGAATAAAATCCCCCCCCCGGCCAAGCAAAAAATTTTAATTTTTATTTTAATATTCGTTCAAAGACCTCGGTCGTTGAAATTTTCGCCACATTTTTTGCTTAATTTTAAGAAAATTTTCTTCTTACTGCACTCTTTAGGGACCATATAATCAGCTTACACAATGCTGTAATTATAAAATACGAATTCAATAAATTTATGTCAAATAAACACAACACTAAAAATCATATCAATTAAGTGTGTTACTCTTTAGGTGGTACACGGCGAAAATACATCTCTAAAATCCAAAAGCCAGGCAATATTTCTGGCTGCACAAATTGTAACTAAAATCTACTATTTCAAACGTCGACATTTTCATTTTATGGTCTGCACGGGTAGAACAGTGGTATTGTCACTCCCTTTCCACACCTGGTGGAAAAGACCTGGGTTCGAATCCCGTCGATGATGCGAGGAACTTTAATGGGCTTTTTTCACTCCGTGGCTTTGGTCTCAGGCGTAGATAGCAAGGTTTTTTTCCAGAAACTGGGGTTTTTCGTCCAGCAAACAGACAAATCGACCATAGAACACACGCAATTAACAGACATAAGACACAGCACGGCAGACGAATTTAATTATTCGGGTGGTCTAAATATAATATAATAAAAATTAAAAAATTTATTTTTATTATATTATATTTGAAATCACTCTATTGGTCACCCTGAGCCGATTTCAATGACTGAACTATCTGGAGTTTGTTCTCAACTTTTTGGACAGGAAATCTGTTCTCATTGTCTCCCATGTAAACGCGGTCATCACTCTGACACAGCTCCATCTCTAATGCTCAAGGCCACTTGTTGGAGGACTTCATTGTCTCACACAACCTTATAGCACATAATCTATCGGCGCCTCCGTAGCCAGGTGGGAAGGAGCAGCAGTGCATAGCACACACTTCTTGATTAAACCGGGGTTCGAGCCCGTCACCACCAAATACGGAGGATGCGGAAAGGTCAGGGA
Organism: Mastigoproctus giganteus; assembly: GCF_048544385.1. Lineage (NCBI taxonomy): Eukaryota > Metazoa > Arthropoda > Arachnida > Uropygi > Thelyphonidae > Mastigoproctus > Mastigoproctus giganteus. The sequence goes on from NC_143575.1 coordinate 142,716,239, forward strand.
ATGACCACCGCACCGGAGCAATATGGCCTTAGTTGCTAATGCTCCTAAAAACCAAATAACAACAACAACAACAACATAATCTATCACAGCAATATTTCACATATAGTAGCTCTATAGGAGAGTCCAACATCGATGTCACAGTAACGACCAGTGACCTCAGTACCCGTATCCACGACTGGAGGACAATCTCAGACTGGATTCTCAGTGACCATAGAGTAATTACCTTCTACATGGTGACACACTTCCTCTCGGGCCCCAAGATAGCTGGCCATTGTGAGGTTCTCAATCAAGGATGTCGTTTGGCAGACGTTTGATGACTCTTTTACCAGGGATTTTGCCTCACACAATCCTAACCACTTTAATTCATCTGCTGCTAATGAGTTGGTCGACCTACTTCAGCGAGCACAAATAAAGGCCTCGTATAAGACAGCAAGGAAAAAGTCGATCCGTTTCACTGTTTGCTCATGGTGGTGTAATGAGTTAGCAACGATGCGTAAAGAGGTCCATGGTCCATCGAGCGCGACGGGTTTATCAGGGCTATTGCAACTGGTACTACTCTGAGTGGCAAGATTTACACAGTAGTTACATTGTCAAAAAGAATGAATACACAAAAGCCATTTCCACCAAGAAGAGAGCAACCTGGACTAAATTTGTTAATGACTCTGGGAATTCCAATCTATGGGGCCTTCTTTATAATATAGCAGGGGAGAAAACATACATGCCTGATACCTTTTGGCACAGTTACAACCGAAACTGCAGAGATCTCGAACTGGACTGACACAATTAATCGAATACTACACACATTGTTTCCTGAGGATGATTCAGCAGGGGATGTATTCGAGCTTCAGCTATGCGATGTCCAACAAAACCTATGACACTAAGTGACACCAACCCCTATGACACCAACATCTCATCATTGATTAACTGTCGGAAATGATGAATAGGATCAATCCCAAAAAACCTTGGGATGGATCTAATACAATGTTTTTATTCTGCGCATCTTCAAGCTTAGACCTCTATATTTACAATTACTATACGATAAATGCCTGGTAGAGGGAGTATTTCCCAAAATTTGGAAAGTAGCTCTCCTTTGGCTCATCAGGAAACCTAATAAACCCCCGGATGTCTCCCGTTTCCTCAGACCTCTTTCCCTCCTGCCAAATCTCGTGAAAATATTGGAAAGACTCATGACACTAAGAATCATGCAGTTGTTCTGTGAACAATACTTAAATAAAATAAATTTTCTGTTTATACTCCGGGACGACCAAACGGTCAGAGGAGTTCACAAGATAGACAGAATACAAGAAACAGCACCGTATTCAGTAGTCACGGGCTTGAACCCCGGTCACTCGAGGCACGTGTACTTATGCACCCGCGCGCCTGACCACTAGGCCGGCGGCATCCTCCCCAGCACAAGAGTATGGTTTTATACCTGGGCGCTCTTCCTAGGAGGGTACTATTTGACTTGGTCCTCCACATAGAAAATTCTACATCCAAATATGAACTGGCGATCTTTGTTGGTTTCGAGGGCGCCTTTGACACTGTTTGGTGGGACAGTGCATTGGCCCGCCTCCGCTAGGCTCAATGCTCCCTCCAGCTATATCACCTCTTTAGAAATTATTTCATAGAGTGTGAGATTGTAGTTCAATACAGCTGCCTGCAGGTAACCAGACTGACCTCTCGAGGGTGCCTACAATGTATGTCCTAGGGCTTCTTGTCTGGAATATGGTCCTCCACAGCTGGCTCACGAAACCCTTGGATGATTGTAAAATAGTGGCTTTCGCAGATCAACTCACTATCGTTGTTCCTGGAAAATCCTGCTTTGCTTGTAAAGCAAATCGTATCCTATCCGATTTCAACTCCTGGACGATGCTCAACAAACTACGAATCAATCCGAATAAAACAAAAACGATTCTCTTGAAATCCAAACTAGATCTCAGACGCCCGCCACAATTTCAGATCTCTGAAAAGCAGCTCTCGATTGTAACACAGACGAAGGTCCTGGGGATGATTATTGATCACAAACTGAGCTTCCATGAACATCCTATGTCCTTAGGGACCAAGACTAAAAGATTCTCAGCGGAGATTCATTAGAATTTCTGCTGAGATTCTCACGGATTCATTAGAGTTTCCAGAAGTGACTGGGGGCTCTCAAATAAAACTCTGTTCTTATACTGCATGGCGGTCATTTTGCTCATTGTGACATATGCGACTGGATCGTGGTTTCATAGAGTGAAGATAGTCAAAATGAGAGACAAGCTTAACTGCATCAGCAAAACATGCTTTTGTCCGCTCATAGAATTTGCCGGACAGTGTCCATAGCTGCCATTCAAATGATCGCCAGAACATTACCCATGGAATTTTGCATCATCTATCGAGGTCTAGACTTCAGGATCAAGAAGAAAATTCCAACTAAAATCCTTGAAATTGAACTGGATCTAAAAACCAACCCCAAAGCCGAAAGACTCAGGTGCTATAATGAAGCGCATTATAGCCTCAGTTGCTGATGCGCCAATAAAACCCAAAGCTATAATGAACTAATAAACATTTGGCAGACCAGATGGGATACCTCTGAAACAGGCACCGTCATATTTCAGAGTATTCCATTTCAGAAGAATTTTTTTTAGAAAATTCCTTCCAGAGATCTCGTTTTCGGCAACAAAAACTGTTAAGTCCTGGCTGTCGCTGAACTTGGAATCCTCCTTCTTGGTCATTGAACATGTCTCTCTCAACGAGAAGCTTTTTCAGCTAGGATTGTCTACAACAGATAGCTATATCTGCAGAGAAAAGGAGAACTGGAAGCTTCTCCTTCTTGAATGTCCACTGTACAAAGACATAAGAAGAACACAGGCAGTACCAAACATCACTGAGCACCAATCGGACCTCCTACTTCAAACACCAGAAAATCTTTTAGCACTGCAGACTTATGCCGCACAGGTCTTCAAGCGTAGAAGGCGAACCCATGCTAATTCAAGACACGTTAGAAATACTCATGCAACGAACTGAAAGTGCGCAGTAAATTTTTTTAAAACTTATTATTATTTATATTTTCTACCCGTATTGTTATTTTATTTTATTTATTTATTTTTGTCGTGTTCTGCCTGGAGTTAGTTAATCTTGCTCAGCGTTTTTTTTTTTCAAATGCCCGAAATTAATTTTTTTATTTACTTATTTATTTTTTTAAAATTATTATTTATTTTTGCTTAATTTGCCATTTAGATAAGGCCTTATTGAAATTTATTATTTATTTATTTTTATTAATTACTTTTTTTTAATCAGCACCATTAGGTTTTTTTATTATTATGTATTATTTTTTATTATTATTTTTTCCCCCTCTTTCATAGCCTGCACCACTAGTGTTTTTTTCCTTCCCTCTCCCCCTCTAGAATTGGTCCCCAGAGGATTCTCGCCCACCTTCTGGCAACACTAGGTGGGTCAGTCTCTTTTGAGACAGTACGTGTTTTACTTGGACTGGCTCACCTTCCTGTGGCATGGACGAGTACCCAGAATCACCTGTCCAGGTGATTGTCCGCACGCACTGCGGTATCGTCGCCGTCCTCCTCACACCGGGTGGAAAATTCCCGGGTTTGAATCCCGTCGATGATGCGAAGAACTTTAATGGTCTTTTTTCACTCCGTGGCTGAGTTAGTCGTTCTCAGGCGTAGATAGCAAGGTTCCCCCCCCTCCCCCAGAAACTCTGGAATTTTTTCGTCCTGCAAAACAGGCAAATCGACCAGAGAACAGACTCAATTTACAGACATAATACATATACGGGCATATGTAAGAAATTATGGGTGGCCGTAATATAATAATTTGAATTTTGTCCAGGTGATTGATGCTTCTGTGTAGCCAAGTGGCCAGACACAACAACAACAACAGAACACACACAAACCTACACTAAACACATTTCTGGCCCTTTTACAGTGATTTTGTTCTCCACAGAGAAACGAGGAGGTATTGAACAGACGTTTTAGGTGCCGCCTATTACATATACACATGTCCACAATCTGCTTTTAATAATGAGAAAAACACTAATCAATACATCGTTATCGACTTCTACTGCCACTACCGATAACCCGCATGATCTTTTACAGAGAATGCAGGGAGAAGCTGCGGTAGCGGGAAACGCGTTTTCCCGGTAAGTTTACCGAAGTTTTCCGTTGTTCTCGTGTTGGCTTTCTTTACCTTAGCCGAATTGATTTGATTGAAGCCGAATTTGAAGCTGAATAATTCCAAAAAAAAAAAAAAAATAAAAATAAAAAATAAATAATAATAATATAATTATAATTATGTTTTTATTCAAAAGAGAAAAAGAACAAAGCTACACATGTACAAAAGGAGACATTTATATTGGCGTTAGTTGGAAAACTCCAAATCACTTTTTGGGCCTATATGTTAGTAATATCCCTAGCCTATAGCTAGGAATATAACAAATTTAACGTTGTGGTACAGCGTATAAAAATTCGATATATATATATATATATTTTTTTTTTCCAGGATAAACAAAATAAGAAAAAAAAACTATCATCGTTTTAACTCCAGGGGTTCACATCTGGTGAGTATGGGATTAGCACACCCTTGGTCCTGAGCTGGATGTCACCATTCTTTTTTCTTTTGTTGATTCCCTCTTACTTTTCTCTCTTTCTCTCTCTCTCTCTCTCTTTCTCTCTCAGGGTACTCAAATGTTTTTTTTTTTGGCTAGTGCAGCATAAGACCCAGGCTTCCTTGCACCATATGGCTAATAATAATAATAATCTAGCAAGGAAATACTAGTTGATCGAAGAAAGTGTACCGTACTACAAGTACGAACCCCAGGCAGTACTAGAGACCCTAACCCACAAGCTGTACTGGGACCGCGCCATAATAACGGATAGGACAATCCCGCACAACAGACCTGACATAATTCTTGTGGATAAGAAGGAAAAGGCTACCTATCTGATTGAAATAGTGGAACCCAACATTGGCATCCTGCAGAAAACCCATGGGGAAAAAATCAGGAAGTACACGAACCTAAGACAGGAGATCAAAGATATGTGGCATATGCAACAAGTAACAACCATCACGATCATAGTGTCAACCATAGGTATGGTGCCAAAGACCCCACATAACAGCCTAGGAACATTAGGTCTCCCAGTGAACACCTACAAGGAACTCCAGAAAGTCGCAATCCTGAACACCTGTAGGATAGTCAGAGTTCCTCGACCAACAGTAACACCTGACATAACAACAACCATCTTGTGTACTTGGTAGCAATACCCGTCACAAGGTGGAACCCCCAATAAGGGAGAAATAATAATATAAAAATAACAATTATAATATTATGAGAAAACAAAAAAGACCCAGGCTTCCTTGCACCATATGGCTAATAATAATAATAATCTAGCAAGGAAATACTAGTTGATCGAAGAAAGTGTACCGTACTACAAGTATGAACCCCAGGCAGTACTAGAGACCCTAACCCACAAGCTGTACTGGGACCGCGCCATAATAACGGATAGGACAATCCCGCACAACAGACCTGACATAATTCTTGTGGATAAGAAGGAAAAGGCTACCTATCTGATTGAAATAGTGGAACCCAACATTGGCATCCTGCAGAAAACCCATGGGGAAAAAATCAGGAAGTACACGAACCTAAGACAGGAGATCAAAGATATGTGGCATATGCAACAAGTAACAACCATCACGATCATAGTGTCAACCATAGGTATGGTGCCAAAGACCCCACATAACAGCCTAGGAACATTAGGTCTCCCAGTGAACACCTACAAGGAACTCCAGAAAGTCGCAATCCTGAACACCTGTAGGATAGTCAGAGTTCCTCGACCAACAGTAACACCTGACATAACAACAACCATCTTGTGTACTTGGTAGCAATACCCGTCACAAGGTGGAACCCCCAATAAGGGAGAAATAATAATATAAAAATAACAATTATAATATTATGAGAAAACAAAAAAGACCCAGGCTTCCTTGCACCATATGGCTAATAATAATAATAATCTAGCAAGGAAATACTAGTTGATCGAAGAAAGTGTACCGTACTACAAGTACGAACCCCAGGCAGTACTAGAGACCCTAACCCACAAGCTGTACTGGGACCGCGCCATAATAACGGATAGGACAATCCCGCACAACAGACCTGACATAATTCTTGTGGATAAGAAGGAAAAGGCTACCTATCTGATTGAAATAGTGGAACCCAACATTGGCATCCTGCAGAAAACCCATGGGGAAAAAATCAGGAAGTACACGAACCTAAGACAGGAGATCAAAGATATGTGGCATATGCAACAAGTAACAACCATCACGATCATAGTGTCAACCATAGGTATGGTGCCAAAGACCCCACATAACAGCCTAGGAACATTAGGTCTCCCAGTGAACACCTACAAGGAACTCCAGAAAGTCGCAATCCTGAACACCTGTAGGATAGTCAGAGTTCCTCGACCAACAGTAACACCTGACATAACAACAACCATCTTGTGTACTTGGTAGCAATACCCGTCACAAGGTGGAACCCCCAATAAGGGAGAAATAATAATATAAAAATAACAATTATAATATTATGAGAAAACAAAAAAAAAAGTACCGGTATTTATTTTTTAACACTTCAATACTAACAGTATACGATCAGTTCACAAAAATTACATTACTGACAATAATAGTTTAATGATATAGTTTAAATATATTTAAATATATAAAATATTTAAATATATAAAAATATTTAAATTTAATTATAAATTTAAATATATTTAAATATAGTTTAATGATGTCAAAATCACAAATTAAAATTTACAAAAAATCATACAAATTGTAATCAAACGTTTAAGTCCAATCTTAATATACTATCATGTATGTTAGTGCAAATTCATCATTTTAACATAGCTATCTATCAAAGTAGTTGAATTAATTAATTAATTAAATTAAATTAATTAATTAATTACATTGGCACCGTTTTGGTTATATCTCACATTGTGAATGCCTTCACAGCGAGTTGCCATGGTATTGTACTACCTCGAATAAATAACACTTCACCACTGGAGAAGACTATTGTTATTTATTCTCGGCGGATACCACCACCCAGATGGCACCGTTTTGAAATATGGTATGGGATAAAGTTCTCGGTTATCCTCATACTATCCCTATTAGACTTAGAAAAGAGATAAAGATGTAGGAAGGTGATAGTAGGAGAGGTAGAGGAAGGAAATGCCGTAGAAGGAAGAAAGGGACAGTTGCTCCTTCAACTCACACTCAAATCTCATATATTCCTCGAATAGGCAACGCTTCCCCAGTAGAGAAGACTGTTGTTACCTATTCGAGGAAACTCAGTGGCCATTAGTCCCCCAGACGGCACCGTTTCCAAGCTTGTTGGCTTCTCTTCGATGGGTGGGCAGGTACCCTGGTGTTGCAATAGTGACAACCCAGTTATGAACTATAACTTCACAATGTGAGAGATGCCTGATGGTGTGTAGTGATATAGAAAGTGTTTAAAGGCAAAGGCCTCATGCTACGAGGTAGAATGACTATCATGTAGGTTATCAAATTAAATTATTATATTAGGGTTACCCGTAAATGATTACATTAACCCGTATTCGTGTCTGTAAATTGCCTGTGTTCTCTGGTCGATTTGCCTGTTTTGCTGGACGAAAAAAACCCCAGTTTCTGAGGTAAAAACCTTGCTGTCTACGCCTGAGACCGACTAATTCAGCCACGGAGTGAAAAAAGCCCACTAAAGTTCCTCGCGTCATCGACGGATTCGAACCCGGGCCTTTTCCACACGGTGTGGGGAGGACGGTGACGATACCACTGTGCTACCCACTCAGACATCATGTAGGTTATTGCAAATGCATCACCAGGGTACCTGCCCACCCACAGAAGAGAAGCCAACAAGCTTTGAAACGGTGCCGTCTGGGTGATGGTATCCGCCGAGAATAAATAACAATAGTCTTCTCCACTGGTGAAATGTTATTTATTTGAGGTAGTACAATACCATGGCAACTCGTTGTGAAGGCATTCACAATATGAGATATAACCAAAACGGTACCAATGTAATTAATTAATTAATTAATTAAATTAAATTAAATTAATTAATTCAACTACTTTGGTAGATACCTATGTTACAATGAACCCACAAAAAACTATCATGTAGGTCAGTGCAGTGCATTTGCACTAATCTACATGATAGTCATTCTACCTCGTAGCATGAGGCCTTTGCCCCTACACGCTTTATAGTCTAAATCTTAATATACTTAAATACTGTAATATTAATAATTACACTTATTAAATAACCTTAATCATAACACTTAAATAATTTTAATAATAATACTTAAATAATCTTCATAATAATTCTTAAATAATCTTAAGTACTTTATTATAATAATAATAAGAAAATTGGATATTTTTTCCTGTTATCGTGATTTGGTAATTCTCTCGTAATGAATTCTATTTTTTGATAGTAGAATTGGAGCTGTCTGCTATTTATTTTAAGAGGGCGTTTGTTGCAAAAAATCATGTAACGTTATTTGTAATATTTTGTCTCTCCTTTTCATTACGTTAAGTTAAAGTAATTGCTAAATCGATGCTTGTTGTTCTAATGGGGTGTTAAATACGTGTGTTATTTTGTTTTGTGTATTTCTCTTGTAGCGATATTCATATGAAGATGTTGTCGAGCTTAGTTAAAGAGCACCAGCAACGACAAACTGCCCGAAGGGAAGAACAAGGTATTGTAATAGCATAATTGTTTCTATTCTGATTATTATTAGCCATATGGTGCAATGAAGCCTGAGGCTTATGGGCTTATGCTGCACCAGCAAAAAAAAAAAAAAAATCCCGCGTTACCCTGAGGGAGGGAGAGTCAGAAGTAGAAGGGAATCACCAAGATGCAAGAAAGAGAAGCATGATGATAATAATAATTATTATTATTATTAGTAGCCATATGGTACAAGGAAGCCTGAGGCTTATGCTGCACCAGCCAAAAAAAAAAAAAAAAAAATTCCCGCGTTACTCCCCTGTGTGTGTGTGTGTGTGAGTGAGAGAGAGAGAGAGAGAAGTAGAAAGGCATCACCAAGAAAGAGAAGAATGATGATATCCAGCTCAAGACCCTGGGTTTGTCAAGGGTAATCATATATTGTTCTGAACATATATTTAGGTAGTTACTTCTGTCAATCCCTTCAAAACTTTTGGTGTCAGGTAATTCACTTTCGATTGAAAGACGCCAACAACAAACCTGTCACTTATAAGTCACAAACAACGCAGTATATTTTCCTCCAAAGACTCCTGGAACACATAGGCATAGTAGTTTTCCGTTTTCTATGTAAGCACATTTTATATGAATATTTTTTTAGACTGGCTATATAAAGGACGCTACGCATAAATGGGTTAATAACAAAAACGAACAAGGACACCTCTCCCCCACTTCATTTTTCCATCTTTGTAATATGCCTTTTAAATTAAAACACTTTGCTATGACTTCTTCCCATCCTGTATTTGTATAACCGTTTTAGTTGGCTAAAGCACTCTGTATTGCCTTGATGCAATAAACTGATATCGATCAACTGATTTAAATATATTCGAACTGCCCACCTCAAAATCAGCCGGAAATTTATTTAAACAATCGATTGCCTATGGCTAAAAAGTAAATTTCTGCTCATCTATGCTGCAACTAGGATGGTCCCAGGATTTTATACAGGGGCTAAAGTAGGGCTCAGGGAAATCATTATGCATTAATCAGGTTTAACAAAAAAAAAAAAAATTAACTGCAGCCATTATCAATCCACTGCAAGATGGAAGCTTCCTCAATGATTCATATTGAGGAAATGGACCATAATCTGCCATGCTGGTCCAGTGTGGGTTGGCAGATTGGCTGACCAGGCTAGCCGTGTGGATAAAGTGCCTGCCTGGCAACCAAAAGGTCGTGGGTTTGAATCCCATCTCAGGCTTGGATCAGAGTAGTGCAAAAAAAAAAAAAACCTTGGGAGGTGCATTATGGCCACAGAAGCTGATGCGCCAACAACTAACAAAAAAAAAAAAAAAAAAAAAAGTTGGCAGATTGACTGTATTTAGGAGTCAGGGGCTTGAACCCTGGTCTACTCAATTAGCATATACTACTGCACTCCCGCTCCTGCTCACTCGGCTACAGAGGCAGCAGTAATTAATTCCTTATTTTGATTATAAGGAGTGACTACAGCCCTTTAATTTCTACATGGGATGCCCCCTGTTTGCCACCATCCTCTTACAGCTAGTCCTGAGGGAGGGGGGATTAGGGGTCTACGGTACACAGCGTACCTCAGGTCTTAATATTACATTTTGTAAGTAATTTCATTGATTTTTAAATGAGCAGCAAAAAAAAAAACCTTATGAACTTAATAACACATGGTTTTATTTAAAATTTTTTTTATATTGCTGATTTATTATGTTACAATTGACAATATGAAAAATTATAGAATTCTTAAAATACCATGATTGTTAGACTAAATTCCAAATAGCAAATGCTTAATGTACGGTACTCACCTTATACAATCTGCAATAGTTATTAGGGTGAATTGATGGCTAAATTTTGGATTGAATAATTTAAATTAATAAATTAAAAAGCAAATTCAAAAATAAATAAATTTAATTTGACGGAATTTAAAATAAGCGCAAGGAGGCAGGAGTGCACAACTCTGTCCCTGGTTGTCATGAAGGATAATTAATTAAAAAACTCTGAGTAATATAAAACTGATAAGGCCAATAGTCATAACGACGGACTTTCATTTAGTTAAAAATGTCTTCAGTTGGCAGTGTATAGTATAAGGTGAGTACCATACATTAAGCATTTGCTATTTGGAATTTAGTTACAATTGACTTGATTTTTAATATTCATATCAACATGTTGGCATACACACAAACAGATACATAAAAACAAAGGGGGGGTGCCATCATGTACTTTGCACTGGGGTCCACATTAGCTTTGGACTTTCTAATACCACAGATTTATTATATAGGTTCATTTCAATTAGCAATTACTCTGTGGCTTAAAGCAAATTTCCACATATCTATCAAACAGCAGTTCCCTTCAATTTAAATTTTTATTCAAGTATATAGTATATCTTTGTGAAGTGGTTCAGGTGGGTATAATGTTGCTATGAGAATGCCACCTGATTTAAGATTTTTATTAAGCTGTTGTTAGTTTAAAAAAAAAAAAAAAAAGGTGACTTAAAAGTAATTATGCAGGCATACTTTATGAATATAGCAACATTGGCCCAGTGTTTATGCTGAATAGATTTTTTTTTTTTTGTCTGTTAAAACATACACTTCTATAATTAAATGTCAAAAGTTACTTTTAGCTTTGTGGAATTTTGTGAATCCTGCTTTTGCAGTCTTCTGTTTTGACTTGCATTTATCATTGAGAATAGTAAGTACAGTATATCTTTTAGTTTGTGATCTGTTTTCATATCTCCCCTCCTTCATCATTTATAGAAAATGGCGGATCATATCTTGGTAGAATTACAAACACAAGAACATTTTATACTTTCTTGCAACTTTTTCCAGCTTCATCTTGTATTTCTTGACCATGTCATCAGTTTATTTATATTTTTTGGTCATTAGTACCACAAAGATCACTGCACCCTTTAGCTGTAATTTGATGGTGGGGGAACTGACAAGTGCCCATTCCCTTATTAATTTCTAGAAATTGTTTTGGGCTAGTTTTGAAATGTGCTTGAACAATGCCAGTATTTTTTTTTTTTTTTTTAATGGAGTGCAATACTTGTTTAATATAAATTCAAGTTTTGAAAAATTTATTAAACATTGTGTTGTTTCACACCTTTTTGTTTTTTGAAAAAACAAAATAATTCTGCTGCAGATAAAAAAAAAAAAAAACATTTTAGACATAAAAGGCTTTTCAATGTGCAGAATTTCACATGTCTCTATATTTATTTATTTTTTCTACTTGTGTATATAAATATTATTAAAAACATTTGATACTGTTAGTTACTTCCATTTTCAGGTTTATTTCCAAATTTCTTTCAGATTTGGCATGCTTCATGACCTGTTGAATTTGAAATTATGTATGCCGTCTCCCACTGAGTAGCCATTTTGAGAGAATATGGTTTTGTGTTATTTTTTACTCTGAAACAAAATCTTTCAACCACAACTGGGTAAGACAGTAGATATTAATTGAACTATACTGCTCAACAAAATTATCAGAACAAAATATTTTTCATGAATATTTTATTGTGAACAGTGTCACAGAAGGCAAATATTTGATATAACAGACCTGGCATGCAAATTGTGGGTATCCAATAGAAATCAATCAATCAACCACCTTACAGAGCTGCAAATTATTCATGCCTATAAAAATACGGGTTGTGACCACATCACTTCATTCCTGTTTATAATCTTGCTCAGTGGGATAGCCACATCTCCAGTACTCAGGATGGCAAGTCATCGTCATTTAGATGATTCTTTGAGATGGCAGGCTGTTGGATGACCTGAAGCTGGGCAGGCAGAGGTGGCACATTGGCTTAATGTGCCATGCAGTGTCTCGTCTTGGCATTATGGAAGCCATTTCAGGAGATGGGAACCATTACAAGGTGAGTTGGCCAAGGTTGCCTGAGGGCTACGTTAAACATAGCCCTCAGGCAACGGCACCTCTGTAGCCAGGTGGGAAGGAGCAGCAGTGCGTAGCACATGCTTCTTGATTAGACCGGGGTTCGAGCCCGTCACCACCAAATACAGAGGATGCAGAAAGGTCAGGGAATGACCACCGGAGTAATATGGCCTTAGTTGCTAATGCTCCTAAAAACCAAATAACAAAACAAGCCCTCAGGCAACCTTGTCTTGCTACTAGAGCCAGACCGTTTTCAGGCTCTAGTAGCAAGACAACCTATGATGTTCTGTCATCAACTGTTTCTAGAGGCTGCTGAGGCCACAGGTGAAAGCATTTCCAACCAGACTGTGTTAAGAAGGCTAGTGGTTTGCATTCCATTAACCCGAAACCACCACAGAGCTTGTCAAAACTGGTGCCATGAACATGTGACTTGGAGAGCTGACAAATGGATTCTAGACATTATTTCATCTGAAGACAATGAGGAATGCGGTATCATCCTTCCAACATTAGAGAAAAGGACACTCAGGGGAGGTAGTGTTCTCGTGTAGGGCAGAATAATGATCAACAGCTGTGGCCACCTTCATGTTTTTGATAGGGGTACAGTAGCTTTGCAAAGGTACTGAGAACAGATACTTGAAACCTATGTGAGACTTTAGGGGTGCAGTTGGCCCAGATTTTCTTTTCATATATGACAATGCCACTGCACATAAAGCTCAAGTGGTGGAGGAATTTCATGAAAGGAAAGAAATCTAACAGCTGCCGTGGCCAGCACAATCACCAGACTTAAATCCATTCGAACATGTATGAGACATCCTTGGGCATTGCATTGCATGCCGACAGCCAACTCCTCGGTCACTAGGTGGGCTAAGGTCTGTGCTTGTGAAAAAATGGGATTTGTTTCCACAGAATCTTACAGACACCCTTATACCAAGCATAGTTCACTGTTGTCAGGCCCGTTTAACTGTCGGAGGGGATCATACACTGTAATGATGTCATGTGACCATATTTTAGCATCTTTTATCGACATTCTGTAATGTGCTTTTTTTGGCATTCTTATACAACCCCCAATAAATGTTCCTTATACCTGTCCAAAGTTTCTTGCTGTCTTCTCATTTCATTGTTATTCTATGGTACACCACAGTTTCTACATGTTCTGTTAATTTTGTCCAGCAGTGTAGTAGAAGGAAAACAGTTAACCTGAAAAGTTAATGCTTGTGTGGTTCCATGTCACTCTTCAAGCAAAAGTTAAATAGGTGCCAAAACAGTGGTAGGGCATTTAAGATTCTCATGCACAACTACTGTATGAAATGCCATAAGAAAATAACTACAGCTTTTGTAGTAAACGTTTGACAGCATTTAAGAAGATGTTAATAACTAAAAATCTGAATCATGCCTATAAAAACATGGGTTGTGACCACATCACTTCATTCCTGTTTTTAAGCTTGCGTTTTTAAGTGGGATAGCCACACCTCCAGTACTCAGGATGGCTAGTCATCATCATTTAGATGATTCTTTGAGATGGCAGGCTGTTGGATGACCTGAAGCTGGGCAGGCAGAGGTGGCACATTGGCTTAATGTGTCATGCAGTGTTGTCTCGGTGAATGGAAGCAGTTTTAGGAGACAGGAACCATTACAAGATGAGTTGGCCAAGGTTGCACGAGGGCTATGTCAAACAGAACAGGCTTATCTGGTTCTAGTAGAAAGACAACTAACTTATGTGATGTTCATATAGATACCGCAAGAACATTTGTTTTTGAGGGGCACTTATGAAGTGCCCTGCCACCACTGTTAAGTTACTGAACAGTAACTGATTATTCATATCATAGGCTTTGGAAATAAAATCATACCTTTTCCCTCGCAGTTTTCTCTAAATCAGCGTTTCCCAAACTGTGTTCTGCAGAATACTAGTGTTTCTTGAGATGTGAACAAGGGTTCCATGAAAAATCGTAATTAATAAAATAAATAACTTTTGCATATCTGTAGGATTTTGAATAAGATCTCCAAAATCGAAACTGGATTTTGAAGAGTAGCCAACTTGCTTTTTGTCTAAATGGTAGTTGAGCATTCTGGTCTCTTGCCAAAGCTGTTGACTGCAACTTTTGTCCATCTGTACTTCCACCTCTCTTAAAACCTGTTCTAATGCCTCCTCAGCTGAAGATGAAGTAGATTATTAGATCCTGCTTATCCTTTAAATCTTGTATTGATGATCTAGTACACACCATTCAGTGCCTCCTGTGGTCAAAGGAATGTCAGAAGAATTTTCAACAGTCCAGTCAAGTAATGGCATTTTTCCACTTTTTCTCTTAAAACTTGGTTTCTGATTTGCTCCTGTTCTGTATCTCCTAGGGCTTACAATACTGGTCAAAATCTTAATACCGGTATTTTGGTATTTTTAATTTATGATACTGGAATACCAGTATTCCAAAAACAAACGTTTTTCTCAATAAATTTTGATGACCATTAGGTGCAATAAAGTAAGGAAAAAAACAAGTACTGTAATTACTTGAATTATTCATGTTTTAAATAAACTTTTATCGCAATAATAAATATTCTGAAAAAAATCATTAAAATACAGTTATTCTAAAAACAAAAAAATACATATTGTTACTGCAAAGTTTAGTTATGTTTAAGCATCCACACTATCTGTCTGAATAAAGGGAGCTTTTAAGTAACATAAGCAATCAATAGTATGATCGTTTAAAATGGATATAATTTTCGTACATACAATATTTTATTAGCGGCAGAAAACGCCCCTTCGGATTCTATTCTGGTACTATTGTACTGAGATAATCATAGATGATCTCAGTCCATATTTTCTAGGCTTTGAACTTTTTTTAGCAAAAATAGTTAAAAGTATTTGATTAATTTCAGACTCAAGTTCATCTTTTAAAATCTCACTGGAGTCAGGCAATTTCTTATTTTGGAAAGAATTTGTGGAACACTGATGTTCTGTTCCATGTTGGTTGTCCATGGTTGAATTATGTTCATTTTCTGAAGGAGAAAGACGTTTTATTAAGCGAACTATAATTTTCACTATAGTAGCTTTACTGAGTCTGGGAGAGAGCAAAGAGTGGGAATAAGGAATGAAGAAGAGAGCAAAGAGTGGGAATAAGGAATGAAGAAGAGAGCAAAGAGTGGGAATAAGGAATGAAGAAGAGAGCAAAGAGTGCAGTTAAGGAATTCTTCACATATAAATGCAAAGAACAGAGGGACAAATCAGATTGGACTCATGTAATGGACGCTGGATAGTATTAGATAACATTGCTGAAGTTGCAGATGAACTCAACAGATACTTTGCATCGATATTTACATTAAAAAAAACCCTTTGTGTCAATGAGATATCATGGAAGTGAAGTTGAAAAAAATGTAATTAATGATGTTGAAATTTCAAATGATTATTTAATGAGAACTTTTGCACCTACAGGTGAGTAAGGCTCCTGTGGTTGATGGCATATACCCTATAATCTTAAAGAAGGTGGCAAGTGAGTGCATTGAACCATTAAGGCTAGTTATGAGAGCATCACTGGACAGGAGAGATTCCGCTGAATTGGTGTAAATTGGAACATAAAGGCAGTTCTAGGAGTGTAACGGGAAATTACCGACTGGCCAGTCTAACTTCAGTAGTAGGGAAAATCGTAGAAGCAATGAACAAGGTGGAATTCAGGATCATTTAAATGGAAATGGAATTCTGTAGGATACACAGCATGGTTCTCTAAAGGGAAAATCATGTTTAACAAATCTGGTTAGCCATTTTGACAGGTCACTTGTGAGCTGGATTTAGGTGACTCAGTCCCACATGAGTGGTGACTTTATAAGTTGGAGGCTGGAATCATAGGGAAAATCCTTAGATGGATAGCACGATGGCTTGAGGGCACCAGGCAGAGTGTTGCGATAAATGGTTATTCCTCAGATTAGGTTAATGTAAGTAGTGGGGTTCCCCAAGGATCAGTATTGGGACCAGTGTTGTTTTTGATTATCTTAAACTGACATCTATGAAGGGATGGAGGGCATGAGGTGTAAACTTGCAGATGATGTAAAGATCAGTAGAGTAGTTAATGATTGCTGCCAAGCAGAGCTTCTTCAGAATGACCTAGATAGACTTCTGGGATGGTCAGAAAAGTGGCAGCTATGCTTTAATTCAGCAAAATGCAAGGTCTTACACCTGGGGAGCAGCAACCCCAAAATAACTTATACACTAAGTCGGTAGCGGAGGAACGGGATTTGGGAGTTAAGATAGGGTCAGACGTGAAGTTGTCCAAGAATTATGGACAGGTTGCAATGTTGCATGGTGTTTCTATCAATGATTTATCGAACATTTGCCTAGTAGAGATAACGACATCATAATCACATACAGGTGATTTTATAACCTTAATGTGATTAAATTATAAACAATTATTTTTTTAAAATATTAAGTACCGAAAAACCGGTATTTTTGTATCAATACTGGTATTTTAATACCCGGAAAAAATTTACCAGTATCCCCGGTATTTGAGATTTCGGGATCCTGGTATTACAAGCCCTAGTACTCTTTCTTAGTCTAGTTTTTCCTTCTGCTTGAAAGCTGTTTATATCCAGCCAGTTATAAAAATGGTGAGAAACCCCTCCCATCCACTTATTGTCCCATTGCACTCACTTTTGCTCTTTCCAAAGTAATGAAAGAATCTATTAACTGTCAACTCCTGTTCTATATCAGCCTTCTGTCTGGTTAATGATTGCCAATATTGGCTCAGCGTTGATTTACTGGTGATATATTGGTTTTTGTTACCCACTGTTTACAAACTTAAGGGAAAAGTTTGAAACTCAAGCAGTCGCTCTGGACTACCAAGAATTTCGATCATGTTTGGTATATAAAGGTCTTCTAAGAAAAAAAAAATCAATATCATCTTATGGATTGCCAACTGTTTTTTGCACACCAGTTATCCAGATTTTCTCTCTCTCTCACTGCTCTTTGCAGGTGAGAGAGATTAGGCAAGCTAAGGCAGATTAGATGGTAGATCCTTCTAACTTCTTCACTAATGCTGTTTCCTATTCGTCTATTCTTCCTCTTGCACATTAATGATCGCTTCCACTGAGTGGAAGGTGTAACCATTGATTTTGCTGATGATATCATGTTGCATTCCACCTTCCAGTTTTGCAAAACCTTGCCCTTTATAAACAGCTTCAACTTCTCAGATATCCATCACCAATTCCTTAAATACTGATATACAGGAAATTTTCCAATGGATTGCCAACTTAGTTATTTTCAATCGTACACTGGTGTGCAAAACTTGAGGACCACTCAGGTTTTCACCTGTAGCTTCTCATAGGAGTGGCCTGGATATGGGAAAAGCATACCAAAGGAACCTCGTGAGGTACAGAAATGAAGGAAACAACACCAACACAATGGAAACAAAACAATACAGAGGGACTTTATTCAAAAATAGCAACATAGCACTGGCTGCCATGATACAGATGCATCACTGCCAAAGAGGTGAAACAAAGGAAAGAGGTGGTCCTCAGTAGGAGATATGGCCACTCCTAATGCCGATGCAGGCTTTGCACCACCTGTCCATACTTCGAACAATGTTGTTGATAAGTTCTTGCAGTAACATCGTCCATTCCTCTGTCAGCGCCATCTTCAGTTGGTGAACATTTTCTGGTGGGTGCGGATGTGCCACTAGGTATCTCCCCAGAGCGTCCCATATGTGTTCGATGGGATTTAGATTGGCAGAACAGGCAGGCCAATCCATACAAAAAATGTCCTCACTTTCCAAAAGCATATCAACAGCTGCAGTGCGAAGGGGGTGTGGCGTTATCGTCCATAAACATAACTCGGTGCCATGACACCTCGGAACAGACGCACACAGGGAAGGATTACCTCAGTACAGTAGCATGCACTGGTTACTGTTCCGCATTCCAGAGTTGTGTAAGTCCATCCAAGATAACGCCTCCTCAGATGAGAACACCTCGACTGCCATATCAATCCCTTTCAGTGATGTTTGCATGGTGATACCGTGTGCCAACCTCTCACCAGATTAGCTGATGTCCAGAATTGCTGCTGAGACTGAATCTACTGTCATCAGTAAAGAGTACCTTACCCATTGCGCTGCTGTCCAGTCCTTGTGTTTGATGCACCACTAAACGGTGTCGCTGATGGGCAGGTGTTAAAAGAGACACAGCGTACTGCCCGTTGGGCAAACAGTCCACCTTTGTGGAGTCGCCTAGTCAAAGTAAACCGCGATATCCTGCATCCTGTGCAGCTGGTTTGCAATGGATCCCATGTCTGGTGTTGGTCCCTCTTGGCCTGTAGGAGTATATAGCGGTCATCATTGGGCGTTGTTTTTCGTGGACGACCACCACTGGTTCTTCGAAGAGCTGTACCTGTCATTCTGAAGGCTGACCACACACGTGAGATGATGCTATGGGTGATACTGAACTCTGAAGCCACACTCCTTGCACTTCAACTTTCGTTGCGCTTCCCAATTATTCGACCCTGGGTAAAGTCATCCAGATGTTGTCTACTGGCCATTTCGTTGTCTGTAGCACTGTATGAAACCAATCGAATGTCTGTAACAATTATGCTCACCATTCGGTAATTTGCACATAACTGCTACTTTTATCTGTTTATGTGATTCAACACGATTCAAATTTTTGCATGTGCACCAACTTTTTATTTATTTTTTATTTTTTTATGTGAACCCCAAACACGAGAGGTATTAGAACCTATAGTACTTACTACCGTGCTTGGGTTGGAGGTTGAGAAGACGAAAGAAGATATTTGTTGACATTGGATTTGAACTTCTGAAGATTGTAATTTTCAGGAAATACGTATGAAGGAAGGTTGTTCCAGAAAACGGCAGTTGAATGAATAAATGAGCAAGATAAAAAGTTGGTTCTGTGGGTTTGAAGTTGGACAGTAAATGGATGTTGGCTGGTGGCGGCATGTGTTCGGACTGTTTTGAAAGAGAGCGTGGGAATTATAGAAGCCAATTCAGAAGAACACTGCTCGTGGAAGTATCTGTAGAAGAGGCATGCAGCAGAAACAGTACGTCTATGAGAAAGTGAGTGGAGAGACTCTGTTAGAGATGAATCATTAATTAACCTAACTGCCCTCTTCTAAATGGAATCAAGAAGCCTGAGAGAGGTTTTGGTGGCACCACCCCAGATGTGGGAACAATATTCCATGGCAGGGCGGATTTGCGATTTATACAGAGTGAGCAGCTGTTTGGAAGAAAAGTAACTCCGAGAGCGAAAGAGAAAACCAAGTTTTTTAGATGCAGAGGAAGCAAAATATTTGTAATGTGCTTGTGCCAAGAGAGATTAGAAGTCAGGTTAATCCCCAAAAGAGATATATCATTTTGCCTAGAAATCGGAGTGTCACTAAAGATAAGCATAGGAGCAGAAGAATCCTTTTTGCGAGATTAGCATTAGTAGAGGCATTTGATGCAAGAAAGCAAGCTTATGCAGCATCAGCCAAAAAAAAAAAAAAAATTACCACTTCCACTTCACCCCTTTGTTCGTTCGAAATACCTGTCCAGCTGAGCCTTAAACTTATTTAGGCTATCGAAGTCTGTTCCACCAACCAACCACCCGCTGGCTAAAGGCAAATTTCCTCACTTCTATCCTACATCTGTCTTTCCTCAATTTGAATTTATGCCCTCTCAGGTGATTATTCTGAGCAAGAGGAAGAATCCCATTAGCATTGAGCATGCTCAAACCATTCAAGGCTTTATACACCTCTATCAGATCACCTCGCTGGTGCCTAGTCTCCAGACACTGTAATTTCCAAAACTTAAGCCTTTCTTCGTAAGAGCACCCCTTTGTTCCATTCACTAATCTTGTTGCCCTTCTCTGTACTCGTTCCAGCATCTCTACATCCTTCTTGAAATGAGGCCTCCAGACCTGTATACAGTACTCTAGGTGTGTCCTGACCAATGCCTTATACAAGGGAATAATCACCTCCTTATCCCTGCTAGAAAAATTCCTATATATCATTGACAATACACCATGAGCTACTCTTGCCGCCCGTCTGCACTGCTCAGAGAACTTCATATCTGCCTGCACAACCACCCTTTCATTCTCTACTATATGTTTCCCATATGTAGTACTTTACATTTGTCTATGTTAAACTTCATTTGCCACCTCTCCATCTGCTCAACCTTTCCAGATCCTGTTGCAGTAGCATAGTGTCAGTAGTGTCGTTAACATCCCTGCCAACCTTCGTATCATCTGCAAACTTGGACATTAAGCTTGTCAATTGATAAGCATATCAATATCATTTATAAATACAGAAAACAATAATGGACCCAATAGTGAACCCTGAGGGACTCCACTAATACCATTAGTCCGCGATGAGCAGTGTCCATTGAGCAGTGTCCATTACCACTCTCTGTCTTCTCCCCATCAACCACCCCTTTATCCATAGCAGCAATTTGCCTCCAATGCCACGCTGCTCCAATTTGTGCAGTAGTCTTCCATGTGTAACAGTATCAAAAGCCTTTCTAAGATCCAAGTATATAATATCAAGGTTATTCCCTGCATCCAGTTCTTTTTTTTTTGACTGCATCATAGTATCCAATCAAATTGGTCAGGCAAGACTTCCCCTTAACAAAACCATGCTGTGTCTGAGCTATAACTGAAGTCTTGTCTAGATGATCCTGCAGTGCTTCTTTAACCAGTGCCTCCGTTAATTTTCCGGGAACGGAAGTTAAACTAACAGGTCTATAATTACTTGTGACACCCTTTGATCCTCCTTTGTGAATTGGGGTCACATTTGAACATCTCCAGTCCATGGGTACTTCCCCTGAGTCCAAGGAAGCTGTCATAATTATGGCTAAGGGTTTGCTTACTTCCTTTGCTGCCTCCTTTGAAAGAACTGGATAGATCCCATCCACTCCAGGTGCCTTTCTTGTGTTTATCTTCAACAATTTCTCCTCCACTTTGCTCTCAGTTATTATAAGATTCTCTAGCTTACTGCCAGAGTTGAATACACCTCTGGCATTCCCCTCGCTGAATAACTCCTCATGTGTGAATGTCGATGCAAAATATTCATTTACTTTGTTAACCACCTGAGCAGGATCAATAACAGTTCCCATCAGTATCAAGTGGACCAATCTGATTCATCCCCTTCCTTCTAGAGTTTACATAAGTAAAGAACTCTTTGCTGTTTTTCTTTGCATCCCTTGCCAAAGATTTCTCGTAATCTGCCTGTACAGGTTCTTATTATATTCATCAGAGTCATTAGGCCTATAGCACACTCCTACTCACTCCTACTCTCAATTTTGATCTCCCAATGCTTATGTCACACCAAACTGACTCGACACTGCACTGTCCAGCAATGTTGACTGGCTTCACTTCCTTGGATTTTATGTATTTCTTAACTAATAGCATAACCTCTCCTCCCTTCCTATCCTGTCTATCCTTTCTGTAGACATTGTACTCCCCAAATTCCAGTTCTGCATTCCTTATATCTGTGTGACACTACGTCTCTGAAATCCCCACAATATCTGCCTTTGATGTTTTGAGCAATACCTCAAATTCATCAAATTTATTTACTAAACTCCCAGCATTTGTGTACACGCAAGTATACATGCACCTGTTCTTTTTCTTAGCTACCCTAACACAACCTATGTGTTTATTTGTACCCCAATGATTCCCAGCAGTCTCTGAAATATCCTGCATCTTATTTTCCAGGCTGCGGCTCATTCCAGTAGAAGCAGTGCAAGAACCACTTTCACCTCTACCAGTGGCTACTGTTAATCTATTAGTCCTTGTATCCCCCCAATCTAGCAGTTTTCCGACCGACCTAACACTGCCTCGATAGCATCAGCAAACATACTTGCACCCTTTCTATTTAAGTGTATCTCATCCCTGTAGAAGCAGTCTCTCCTGTTAACAAGTACAGACCAGGCTGAAAAAAATTCTACTCTTTGAGCCTTGCACAATCTTTCCAGGGCCGAATTGATCGACAGGACTCATCATATACTCCCTCCTATTGTGTCTGGGCAGAATTGCAGACACTTTCAAATTCAACCCTAATTCACGACTTTTTTTCAACAGTGACCTATACTTAAGTAATTCCGCCGGTCTCCTACTCTTCTTCATTCACACATGAGGAGTTATTCAGGAAGGGGATGCCATAGATGAAGTAAACACTGGCAGTGAGCTTGATGATCTTGTAATAATTGAGAGTAAAGTGGAGGAGAAATTGTTGAAGATAAATACAAGAAAGGCACCTGGGGTGGATGGGATCTATCCAGTTATATTAAAGGAGGCAGCAAAGGAAGTAAGCAAACCGTTAGCCATAATTATGAGAGCTTCCTTGGACTCTGGGGAGGTACCCACAGACTGGAGATGTGCAAATGTAACCACATGATACAAGTAATTATAGACCTGTGAGTTTAACTTCTGTTCCAGGAAAATTAATGGAAGCACTGCAGGATAATCTTGACAAGAATTCAGTTATAGCTCAGACACAGCATGGTTTTGTTAAGAGAAGGTCTTGCCTGACCAATTTGATTGGATACTATGATGTAGTCACAAATTAATTGGATGCAGGGAATAACTTTGATATTATATATTTGGATCTTAGAAAGGCTTTTGATACTGTTGCACATGGAAGACTGCTGCACAAATTGGATCAGTGTGGCATTGGTGGCAAATTGTTGCTATGGATAAAGGGATGGTTGAGTGGCAGAAGACAGAGTGGTAATTAATGGGAACTGCTCATCGTGGACTAAAGTTATTAGTGGAGTCCCTCAGGGTTCAGTGTTGGTTCCATTGTTGTTTTCTGTATTTATAAATAATATTGATGATGGTATATCAAGCTTAATGTCTAAGTTTGCAGACGATACAAAGGTTGGCAGGGTTGTTAAGGATGCTACTGACACTATGCTGCTGCAACAGGATCTGGAAAGGTTGAGCAGATGGGCTGAGAGGTGGCAAATGAAGTTTAACATTGACAAATGTAAAGTACTACATATGGGGAAACAGCAACCCCAGAGCAACGTATCAACTCTGTGGTACTACACTGACAGTGGTAGAGAATGAAAAGGACCTGGGGGTATTTTGCAGGCAGATATGAAGTTCTCTGAGCAGTGCGGATGGGCTGCAAGAGTAGCTCATGGTGTCTTATCAATGATATACAGGAATTTTTCTAGCAGGGATAGGGAGGTGATTATTCCCTTGTATAAGGCAATGGTCAGGCCGCACCTTGAGTACTGTTTACAGGTCTTGATGCCTCATTTCAAGAAGGATATAGAGCTGCTGGAACGAGTACAGAGAAGGGCAACAAGATTAGTGAATGGAACAAAGGGTTGCTACTATGAAGAAAGGCTTAGGTTTTGCAAATTACAGTGTCTGGAGACTAGGCACCGGCGAGGTGATCTGATTGAGTTGTATAAAGCCTTGAATGGTTTGAGCATGCTCAATGCTGATGGAATTTTTTCCTCCTGCTCAGAATGATCATTTGAGAGGGCATAAATTCAAATTGAGGAAAGACAGATGTAGGATAGATGTGCGGAAATTTGCCTTTAGCCAGCGGGTAGTTGGTTGGTGGAACAGAATTCCATTCCTTGTTGTGGAAGTTGATAGCCTAAATAAATTTAAGGCTCAGCTGGACAGGTATTTCGAACGAACGGAGGGGTGAAGTGGAAGCTTTTTTATGTTTTTTTTTTTTTTTGGCTGATGCTGCATAAGCTTGCTTTCTTGCTCATATGCCTCTACTAATGCTAATTAGCTATAACCGCACTAATGGGGGAGCCCGTGGCTGTACCGTTAACCTGCTTATGCATGATATTACCAAAAATCATGGTGATGCTTGAGAGGGATAGTTCTATACCTTTACAAATATCTTCTAAGTTTAATTGTGTTCTACTATTCAAGGTGGTATCATTCTGTAATGCCATGTGTGCACAAAGTACCCCATGGTCACTAGGAATACACATAAAACATCGAAGGATATCATAGTTTCATTTTCTTCTATGGGCTGACTTCTTATGAAGCGCACAAAATCTTTATTATCTTTGAAGCTGAATTCAGAAGTTCCTACTAATGGAGACAGTATTTTGGCCAGGAACTATAGAACTATATAAATGAACTAGGAACTATGTAAATATAAATGAACTAGGAACTATATAAATGAAACTATTGGTCTAAGTGGTACACCCACTTTGTTTATTTTTGGTAAGCCGTAAAATCTCAGTATCTGGCTCCGTGTAGCGTGTAATGTCCAATACTGCTCTTTGGAAATTTTGTTGGACTTTTTTGCCAACTCTGAACCATTCTATTTACCTGACATTCCAAATTCATCAATGGGCTTTTTTGAATGACCTTATAAGTTGTTTGATCATTCAATAGATCTAACGCTTTACTTAGATATGGCCGACTGGGCTAGCCGGGTGGGTAAAGTGCCTGCCTGGCAACCCAAAGGTCGCGGGTTCGAATCCCGCCTCGGGCTTGGATCACAGTACTGCAAAAACCTTGGGAGGTGTATTATGGCCACAGAAGCCGATGCGTCAACAACTAAATAAAAAAAAAAAAAAAAAACCTTAGATATGCTTCTTTATCAAGGACCACTATTAGCCTACCTTTGTTCGCTGGTAAGACTACAATACTGTCATCTTGTTTGAGGCTCCTAAGTGCTAATTTCTGTTTCACACTAAGATTAGCGGGGGCTCTCTTGGCTTGACTCAGAATGGCTGCTATTTTAACTCGAATTTCATTTGCTCTATCTTCGGGCAACTTATTTATCGCTCTTTCCGCACCGATCGCTATTTCTGCAATGGGTATTTTTGGCGGAATCATAGCAAATTTTGGCCCTAAATTTAGGACCAAAATTTGCACCAGTTTGCACCAGCCAGCAAAAACTGACGTAAAGTCGAATTTCCGTAGGTCTAGTATTACCAATAGGGAATATATGTATTTTAGTGCAATTGCATCATTTATACACAGCTAAATATAGATTAGCGAATTTGCAATAGCGGCATCGTTTAAGTTACATCTCATATTGTGAATACCTTCACGATGAGTTGCCATGACATTGCACTACTTCGAATAAGTAATGCTTTACTCGAAGGAGAAGACTGTTGTTACTTATTCTCAGTGGATACCACCACCCAGATGGCACCGTTTCAGGGCTATTTGTCCCTTCTTCAAGTAACAACAGTCTTCTCCTTCACGTGAAACGTTACTTATTCAAAGTAGTGCAATGTCATGGCAACTCGTCGTGAAGGTATTCACAATATGAGATGTAGCTTAAACGATGCTGCTATTGCAAATTTGCTAATCTATATTTAGTTGTGTATAAATGATGCAATTCCACTAAAATGCACATAGTCTAATCTCTTTTGCAGCCTGAGGCTTTAAGCCCTAATGCAATAGGGAATATTAATAATTTCCCTATTGGTATGATGTTAACACACACAATCTGATAATTTGTTAGACAAATATAGTACCATGCTGAAGAAATGCCACGAGTTAGGTCAAAATGTATGTCTGTCTGCAATTGTACCCAAGCACGATAGGAGGGATTATATGCTAAAAGCCTTGTGGATTAACTCAAGACTTTGAAGAACTGCAAGGCTTTTGGAGGTAAACTTTTATTAGCTAGATCTGCACTTGTAGCTAGAAGGAATGTGTTTTGTAGAGATGGGATACATTTAAGCAAAGGTGGTGCAAGGGACTTTTCCAGTATTATTGAGGATTAGTTAAGGGTTCAGGGGAAACTGCTAATTTCGGGGACAAGGGTAATATACAGGGTGTCTCAAAAATATTGGTACAAACGTTTAGGGGAGGTAGGTAACATCTAAAGGAATGTGAATCGCATAGGAACACATAACCGGAAATGTCACCGTATGTCGGTACACGGCGTTGTTCATCAGTTCGCGAGAGGGAAAATTTCTGGTTTACTCATTCAAGCAGTAGTCGCCACACGAAGAGCATGCATCGATATACGAACTGTGAGCTGGCAGACATGCACCTAGTGTATGGATTAGCAGAGGGCAATGGACGTGCTGCTCAACGAATTTATGGAGAATGCTTCCCAGACAGACAGACAGACATGTACCGGACCACTGTTTGTTTGCATGTGTGCATCAAAATTTGTGCGATTATGGGTCATTTAGAGGTAACAGGAGTATTGCGGGCAGACCACGTTTGATGCAAACTCCCGCCATGGAAGAAAGTGTGTTGAATGCCGTCCAGAATAATCCTACTACCAGCACACGTGCCACTGCCTCTGTCTTAGGAGTGTCTCGTTGCAGTGTACAGAGTGTCTGGCATGACGGTTCCTTACACCCCTTTCATCTCCAAAGGGTTCAGTTACTGCTCCCCAAGATCATTCTGCACGTGTGGCTTTTGTGCAGTAGTTTCTCCAAGAAAGTGTTCAAGACTTGAATTTTCCAGCCTATGTTTTGTTCACGGATGAGGCTTATTTCACACGGGAAGGTTTATTCAATCAGCACAATGCTCATGTGTGGACTCACGACAACCCACACGGTGTGCATCCCCATGCGGCACAACATCGCTTCGCATTAAATGTGTGGGCAGGTATGGTCGGTGACTGCTTAGTCGACCCATACCTGTTACCATCCCGCATGAACTCCACTAAATATCGGATCTTTCTTGAACAAGTTCTACCAGGGTTACTTGATGATGTTCCAGCAAATGTGAGATGCAACATTTGGTTTCAACATGACGGGACACCTGCCCGTTATGGAAGGTGTGTTCGTGACCATTTGAACAGGCGTTTTGGGTGTCGATGGATTGGCTGTGGTGGACCTGTTGCCTGGCCTCCCACGCTCACCTGATTTATTGAGCCTTGATTTCTTTCTGTGGGGGCGCCCTCAAATCTATTGTGTATGAATCGCCTGTGGAGACGGAAATGAATCTCGTGGCGAGACTCGTCTGTGCTGCTGCTACTGTCAAAGAAACTCCAGGCGTGTTCGACCATGTCTGCCAATCCATGCTGCGTTGGTGTCACGCATGCATCACGTCTCATGGTGGAACCTTTGAGCATCTGTTGTAACATCATGAAATGCATCCATCTAGTACTCCATTGTTAATATTATGTCAAATAAATGTTTGCCACTAATTACTGTCTTGTGTCATTTCTGCTTCTTGTGCCTCTGCTACTACTTTCCCACAACGTTTCTGGTTATGGGTTCCTATGCGATTCACATTCCATTAGATGTTACCTACCTCCCCTAAACGTTTGTACCACTATTTTTGAGGCACCCTGTAGATACTTGTTTATATGATGATATCGGTCAAAATAATGCTTGCACATACCTCAAGAGTTCTTGCAACAGATTATATTAGCAAGATATTCTGAGAGCAATAACATTTCAAATGAGTGGGTAGCTAATGCCGGGGAAGCCAGCTTAAATAACTTCAAGGGGGTGTCAGGATAGTTACCGTATTTCCCTATGTATAAGACGCACCTTAATTTTGGGACCTGAAATTTGAAAAAAAATGTATTACATAGTTATTGAACTCAAGTTTTATTCATACAACTCATCACTGTCAAAACTCCCATCCATTAGCTTGTCCTCATCTGTGTCTGATGATGAATCAATGTCTTCATATACTGTCTCTTCCTCAGTTCCATCTATGTTATTTGAAATGCCACACTTCTTAAATGACTTGACAACGATCTCAATCTTGATATTATCCAAGGATCTTTTCACCCAGGTACAAACTTCTCCCATAGTTGGTTTCTTCACTCTTCCTACTGGTGTCAAATTGTCCCCAGAAGACTTCATCCATTGGTTCCATTCGTCTCTCATGGCAGCTTTGAAGGATTTGTTAATGTTGACATCAAGTGGTTGGAGCTGGGATGTCAAGGTATGACGGCATGTTTTGTTTTTTGCTCTGCAGCAATCTTCTTTGTATTTTTTGTTATGTGCCCTGAACTGATCAAGCACCAATAGGGCAGGTTTGCGTAAGAGCCCACCTGATCTCCTGCACCAAACTTTCTCAAACCAGATCTTCATCCCATCCTGATCCATCCAACCCTTGTCATGAACGTGGACAATCAATCCTCGAGGAATGTCTTCTTTTGGCATTGTTTTGTGTTTGAAAATCAGCATAGGAGGCAGCTTGGTTCCTTCGGCACAACAAGCTAGAACAACTGTATAATGGTTCTTTTCATGTCCACTTGTCTTCACAGTTACAGTTTTCACCCCCTTCTTATCAACTGTTCTGTTACTTGGGACATCAAATTGAAGGGGGACTTCGTCCATATTTGCAATCTGTCCAAACTCAAACTGATGTCTTCCGAAATTGAATGACAAAAAGGATGAAATTCAAGGACCTTCTGCTCATAGCTTTCAGGCATCTTTTGGGCAATTCTGGTGCGTGTATGCATGCTTAGTCCATTTCGTTTCATGAACCTGAAGCACCAATTATGTCCTCCTTTGAAATCAGTTACTTCTTTTTCATCAGCAATTCTTCTTGCCTTATGCTGAGGGCGCCTCCGTAGCCAAGTGGGAAGAAGCAGCAGTGCATAGCACATGCTTCTTGATTAGACCAGGATTCGCGCACATCGCCACCAAATACGGAGGATGTGGAAAGGTCAGGGAATGACCACCGCATATCCTGGAGCAATATGGCCTTAGTTGCTAATGCTCCTAAAAACCAAATAACTAACTAACTAACTAGAATCATGCTGAACCATCTTTGTGGACACAGGAATTCCAATTTCCCTTTGCTCCTCAATGCATATCTTCAATTCCCTCTCTAAATCAGGCCATTTTGCTGATTTTCCTCTCATGGCCTTCTGCTGTGGCGTTTTCAGTAGGGTTTCTTCTTCCTATAGCCAGTCTCGGATTGTTTTCTCAGTTGGAGGAGGACCAAACTTACATTCAGCAGCACGATTTCCATTCACTTTTGCAAACTGGATCACTTTTAACTTGAATTCAGCACTGTACGAAAATCTTTTCTGAGCCATTTTTGGGCAGAACGTGGCAAAACGTAACCTAATATTACCGGTAACAAGTGCGAAACAATGAGCGCAAAGACAACGAGCACGAAAAAGCGGGAAATGCAAGTAAAAAAAATCTACAACCACTCTATAAGATGCACCCAGTTTTTAGACCCGAAATTTTTCGAAAAAAGGTGTGTCTTATACATGGGGAAATACGGTAACTATACAAGAACACCAAGTCTTAATTGTTTATACAATAATGTCAGAAGTGTCATAAAAAATAAGTGAAATCAAACTGCTGGTTAGGACATGTAACACTGACATAATAGGGCTTATGGAAATGTGGTACCACCTGGAAATAGGGGATGATGAGTTTCAGTATTATTATTAGCCATATGGTGCAAGGAAGCCTGAGTCTTATGCTGCACCAGCCAAAAAAAATTTCCAAGTTACCCTGGGAGAGAGAGGGGGGGGGAGAGAAGTAGAACGGAATTGCCAAGAAAGAGAAGAACAATGATATCCAGCTCAGGACCCTGGGTGTGCCAAGCCCATACTCACCAGATGTGAGCCCCTGCAGTATGGCATGTACAATGTATTTAGGAAGGATAGGGCAGATGAATGGGTGATGGGATCAAAAACCATCCTGAGTGTGACAACAGTTTTTCCAGATTCAGATGTTTTGCATACTAGTATGATGTGAGATAGTTGGAAGCAAAGGTGTAATGAGTGAGAGTAATCTACAGGCCAGTGATTGTGAAGATTATGATGAGAGCCTCTACATGTGAATGGAATGGGCAAGTAAGCGTGAATGGCTTATTATGGGTGATTTTAATTTGCTTCTGATTGGAGCAAATGGGAAGGAAACTACATGGGAGATAAAATTTTTAAATCAACCAAGCGATTGTTATTTGTATCAGCATGTCGGAGGAAAGTACCAGGGAAAAGAATATTCTAGACCTGATGACCCATGAACCAGATGACATAATAGGGCTGACAGTACAGGAACCAGTAGCAGGAAGTGATCACAGAGTTCTATTCTACGGTGGATGATGAAGAGAGAGGTAGCAGCAGTAGTTAAGGCAAAGGAATGGGTTATAATTTCAGGAAAGGAAATTACGATGGCTTAAGGTGCTACATGGCCTCTATTACTTGGGTAGATATCATTATTAAAAAAATATTCCATGAGGAGGATTCCTTCTTCTTCTTCAAGATGAGTGTTTCCATTTACAGTGGGTTTCCTCAGCCTACAAGTTATGTCTTGTTAGGAATTTTTTCCCGCCATAAAGTGCGGTTCAAGGTGCTTGGCCGGTTAAGCCTCGGGCTGTCATGCACTCCTGTACTCCATCCATCCATGTCCTCCTAGGTCTTCCTCTTCTCCTTCTTCCAGGAGATATCCATTCCAGGATAGCCTTTGGATATCTGTTTTCTTGCATCTGTTTTACATGTCCATACCATGTTAGATGCTTTTCTTTGATGGTGTCAATAATATTCTTTTTCACTTCCATTTTTTCCTTTATGTCTTCATTCCGTTTTCTGTCTCTTCTAGAAGTTCCTGCTAAGCATCTCCAAAAATCCATTTCTGTGGACAGCAATTTGTTTTCCGCTCGCCGATTCAATGTCCATGTTTCTGCTCCATACAATAGAAGACTTTGTACAACCGTTTGAAATATGTTTCTTTGTTTTTTTTAGGATATTTTTGCTCCACAGAACAGAGTTTAACATGCCGATAGCCTTTCTGCCGTCTGTAATTCTCTTATTGATCTCTGCTTGGGATGATCCATCACTTTGTAAGATTGATCCCAAATATTTGAATTTATCGACTTGTTTGATTTTAAAACGTGCAATATTTAGAACGTGTCCTGGCCCTGAAGACAACATTTCAGTCTTGCTAAAATTGATTTTTAGACCCCATTGTTTATATTCCTCAAACAATTGACGACATGCATATGCATCTTCTAAGTCTTGTTCTATCACCACCTGATCATCTGCAAAAAGTAAATTGTGAATATAGGTGTTCTTATTAATCGGCAATCCAATTTTATTACATTTTTTTGACCAAGATCTTAGGCAGATGTCGATATAAATTTTGAAAAGTGTTGGTGTCATGCAACAACCTTGTAATAAGCCTTTTGAAGTGTGGAATTCAGGTGACAAAGCTGATCCCACTTTAATTCTGCATCTATTATTCCTGTAAATTGCCTTAATAATGTTAATCAGTTGTCCATCAATATTTGTCTCTTTCAGTGCTTCCCATAAGAGTTTTCTTGGAACACTGTCATATGCCTTTTCAAGGTCAATGAAAATCATAAAGATTTTTTTTCCTTTTGATTGGCATTTTTCAAGGATCTGTCATACTGTTGAGATATGATCTATACATGACCTCCCAGCTGAAAAACCACTTTGTTCTTCTGATACCTCGATTTGGGCTTCTAAATGGTTCCTGATCCATTTTACAAGGATCTTTAACAGCGGGTTCAGGACGCATATTCTTCTGTAATTTGAACAGCTTTTCCGATCGCCCTTCTTATAAATTGATGTAATATATCCTGTTATCATTTCTTTCGATATTTCTTCTCCTCTCAATATACTATTTAACAGTTTTTGTATCAGAACAGCCACTCCTCTTCCTCCATATTTCAGAAGTTCCATATAAACTCCTCCAGGTCCAGGTGATTTGCCATTCCTTCCTTCCTTTAGCAGGAGTTCCACTTCCCTAACTGAAACTTTTAAGCCAGAGTCTTCTACACCAAAATCCTCCATCGTCTTGAACTCTTCCCGGTTTTCTTTTAAAATTCCTTCGTAGCACTCCGTCCAGTCTTTCAAAGGTATTAATTGCAAACCAGCATTGTGTTTATTCTGTTTTCTCAAGTCTTTAAGGACCTTCCATGATTCCGATGATTGCTTGAAGCCCAATTTGCTATTAATAGTTGCGCATTTCCTTTCCCATTCTTCATTTTTCGCTTCTACTACCAACCGATTGGCTATTTTATTTTTTTCAACATAAATGTTCCTATATGCATCATTCCTATCACCAGCCATTTCTGATATGAAAGTTTACTTTCTCTGTAATCCAGGTCTTTTTTGGTCCTTGGCTCTTCTTTTTGCCTAGGATTTCATGAGCTATTTTTTTAACAGTATTTTTTAAATATTCGTAGATTTCTTCAGTATTACCTTTTATCTCTATGTTAATTGCAGCATCCAGTCTCTGGGTGAAGTTGTTTCTAATGCTGTCGTCCTGGAGTAGGTCAATGTTAAATTGATCCACTTGTAGCATTTCTCCTTCCCTGCATTGTTGGTTGTCCACACATATTTTCTTAATCCAGTTCCACCTCAGTGTTGTTTTAACAAGAAAATGGTCAGATTCACATTCAGCTCCTCTATAAACTCTGACATCTTTCAATACATATGTCCCTGAATGTTTTGAAATAATGTAATCTATAACTGATCTAATTTGTCTTGTCTCCTGCGACCAAGTATATTTATGGGGGATTCCAAGTTGGATAAATAATGAAGTTGCCAGATTACTTCAGCAGAAAAAGACTGCATGGAAAATTTAGAGCAATAAAAAGTACTGAAGCCTATGTCAGCTATAAATGATCTGTAATAGTGCCACAGAAAAGGTTAGACTGACAAAGGCAGATTATGAATAATTGCTGGCAAAGAGAGCAAAGTGTGGGAATAAGGAATTCTTTATATATATAAATGCAAAGAAGAGAAGGACCCTTGTGTAATGAATGTAGGATAGTATTAGATACTCCAGCTGATGTTGCAGATGAACTCAACAGTTACTTTGCATCGATATTTACAGAAGAAAAACCCTTTATATCAATGAGAAATTATGGAAGCGAAGTTTGAAAAATATGTAATTAATGATATTGAAATTTCACATTATTTAATGAAAAAACTTTCGCACCTACAGGTGAGTAAGGCTCCTGTGGTTGATGGCATATACCCTATAATTTTAAGGGAAGTGGCAAGTGAATTCATTGAACTATTAAGTCTAATTATGTGAGTATCACTGGATTCAGGAGAGATTCTGTTGGATTGGAAAAGTGCCAATGTATCAGCAATACATAAAGGCAGTTAGTTCTAAGAATGTAGTGTGAAATTATCGACCGGGCAGTCTAACTTCAGTAGTAGGGTAAATCGTGGAGGCAATGAGCAAATTCAGGATCATTTACAGCACATTCAAAATGGGAAGCATTCAAAGAATTAATCTTGGAAGCTACTAGGCTTTTCATACCAACTAAGAAATATTGTTCAAGATTTACGCCCAAATGAATGTCAGATGATCCAATTAGACATGTGGCAGAGAATTTAAGTACAGGAAACATCTACCTTCTTAAGGGAGATGTTTCCTGTACTTAAATAGAGCCTATGTCTGATTACATGTAAATTTAAGGCATGTTGGAAGTTTGAAGGTAGAGCGTGCCTCTTTTGCTGTTCAAGATAAGTCTAGATTTGACTGATTTAAAACTGGCAACAAAGAACTCTGAAGAGAGTCTTATTCCCTTAAGGCTATTTTGGCCTGAATAGTTGTGAATGTTTGCATTTCCCCTTGCCCAGAAGAACATGTCTTTGTTTATAGATTTGCCTGCTTGGCTTATTGAACATTTCAGTTTGAAAATTTGTGCTATTCTTTCTGCTGTCTTTAATGCTCTTAATTTAGTCCAAGTTATTAACTTTTCCTCTAAGAGCAGAAAATACTTGATCTGTTATTCATGAATCTTAACCAATTCCTCCTCCTATTATAGCTGGAAATTCCCTTTTGTCTCTGACTACCTTCCCATCTTTCTAGTCTTGCCTAACTTAAAAATTACAAGCCCTTTTTACCTCAAGCCAGGAATAATGGGCTGTGTTAGGGTAACTAAGAGTAAGAACAGGTGCATGTATACAGTACTTGCATGTACACCAATGCTAGGAGTATAGTAAATAAATTTGATGAATTTGAAGTGCTGATCAAGGCATCAAAGGCAGATATTGTTCGGATATCAGAGACATGGTCACACACCATGTCTCTGATATCCGAACAGATATAAGCAGTGCAGAATTGGAATTTGGGGAGTACAATGTGTATAGAAAGGACAGGGTGGGAAGGGAGGAGGGGTTATACTGTTAGTTAAGAAACACATAAAATCTATCTAAGGCGCCTCCATAGCCAGGTGGGAAGGAGCAGTAGTGCGTAGCACATGCTTCTTGATTAGACCGGGGTTCGAGCCCGTCACCACCAAATACAGAGATGCGGAAAGGTCAGGGAATGACCACTGCATATCCCGGAGCAATATGGCCTTAGTTGCTAATGCTCCTAAAAAAAAAACAAAAAAAAACATAAAATCTAACCAAGTGCATCCAGTTGACATGGGTGGACAGTGCGATGTTGAGTCTGTTTGGTGTGACATAAACACTGGGAAAGGGAAAATGAGAGTAGGAGTGTGTTATAGGCCTAATGACTCTGATGTGTATAACGAACAATTGTGCAGAGAAATAGAGTTGGCCAGTAAATCAGAATGTTTTGTAATGGGGGATTTTAACTTTCCAGATATTGACTGGAATTTGTTGGTTGGTCCTTCGCATGCTAGCAAAACTTTTGTGTATTTATTGGAGGATTGTTTTCTACAGCAGCATATTTGAGGGGCAACCAGAGGGGGTAATACCCTTGATCCGATTATCAGCAGTGAGGACGCATGCATTAAGAACTTGCAGATAAAGGAACCCCTAGGTAGACAGTGATCACAGTCTACTGATGTGGGATTTCACAACATAGGGAAGGGTTTTTGTTTTTGGAAATGTGACTGCAGTGGTCTCAGGCAGTTTTTTGAATTCTATACAGTGGGATCAACTGATGATGTTAAAAACAGCGAATTCTAAATGGGAGGCCTTCAGGGAATTAATTTTGTAAGCTACTAGGCTTTTCATACCAACTAAGAAATACTGTTCAAGATTTAGGCCTAAATAGATGTCAGATGAACTAATGAGGCTCGTGGCAGAGAAGAAAATGCATGGGATACATATAAATTAACAGGTGACACAGAAGGCAGATATAAGCTAGTCTGTAATCAAGTCACAAACAGTGAGCTAAATGATATTGTAATAAAGCAGAGTGAAGTGGAGAAGAAATCGTTGAAGTTAAACACAAAAAAGGCACCTTGAGCAGATGGAATCTATCGAGTTATATTGAAGGAGGCAGCGAGGGAAGTAAGCAAACCCTTGGCCATAATTATGAGAGCATTCTTAGATTCATTGGAGGTCTGCATTGACTGGAGATGTGCAAATGTATCTCCAATTCACAAAGGGGGTTCAAAGGGTGATGCAAATAATTATAGACCTCTTAGTTTAACTTTCTGTTCTGGGGAAAATAATGGAGTCACTCGTTAAAGATATGATGCAAGATCACCTAGACAAGACTGCAGTAATAGTTTAGACACAGCATGAGTTTGTCAAAGGGAAGTCTTGTCTGACCAATTTGATTGGATACTACGATGTAGTCACAAAGGAACTAAATGCAAAAAATAATTTTGATATCATATACTTGGATTTCAGAAAAGCTTTTGATACTGTTGCACATGGAAGAATGCTGTACAAATTGGAGCGGTGTGGCATTAAGGGCAAGTTGCTGCAATGGATAAAGGGATGGTTGAGTGGGAGATGGCAGAAAGTGGTAATCAATGGACACTGCTCTACGTGGACTAATGTTATTAGTGGAGTATCCCAGGATTTGTTGCTGGGCCCATTATTGTTTTGTGTATTTATTAATGATATCGATGAAGGTATATTAGGCTTATGTCCAAGTTTGCAGATGATACAAAGGTTGGCACTGTTGTTAACGGTAGTAAAGACAGTATGCTAGCTACTGCAACAGGATCTAGAAAAGTTAGATAGATGGGCTGAGAAGTGGCAACTGAAGTTTAATTTTGACAAATGCAAAGTACTGCATATGGGTAACACAAACCCAAGAGAAATATATCGACTGTGTGGTAATATACTCAGGTAGGTGGAGAATGAAAAAGACCTGAGGGTAATTGTGCAGCCGGATATGAAGTTCTCTGTGCAGTGCAGAAGGGCTGCCAGAGCAGGTCATGGAGTTTTGTCAATGATATATAGGAATTTTGCTAGCAGAGATAAGGAGATGATTATATCTTTGTATAAGGCAATTGTCAGGTCATACCTTGAGTACTGTGTACAGGTCTGGAGACCTCATTCTAGAAAGGATGTAGAGTTGCTAGAATGAGTACAGAGAAGGGCAGCAAGGTTGGTGAGAGGAACAAAGGGGTTCTCTTACCAAGAAAGGCTTAAGTTCTTCAAATTGCAGTGCCTGGAGAGTAAGCACCTGCGAGGTGATCTAATTGAGCAGGCTCAATGCTGATGGAATACTTCCACTTACTGAGATTAAGAACCTGAGGAGGCATTGATTCTAGCCAGTGGGTAGTTGATTGCTGGAACAGACTTCCACCTGTTGTTGCGTAAGTTGATGGCTTAAATAAATTTAAGCTGAACTAGACAAACATATTTGGAGTGACTGGATGGGTGAAATGGGAAGGGTTTTTTTTTTGGGCTGATGCTGTATAAGCTTGCTTTCTTGCATCATATGCTTCAGCTAATGCTAATAACATATAATCCTGCTGTAAAAAAAAAAAAAACTTTTTCTCTGAAATTCTGAAATTCCAGTTGCAATAGCACTATAACTTCTTTGCATTTTCCTTGCACAAATGCTTGCTTTTTGCCCTCCATTTATCATCTTATTCTCTACTATCATAATGGTTAATTTGCATTATGACTACTGCTTCAAAGGTGACTCGCATCCCAACAACTTCCAAATACTGGTGGAATGATGAGCTGAGTGCTGACTTTCCTTATAAGTTGAAGTGCTTTAAGGGCGAAAAAAAGAAGTATATAAATGGCAGTTATGGACCCCATGTACCTTAACTGTCATCTATATACTCATAGCAACTCAGTTTCTTAAATGAAGGAAAATTTCTGAATTGTTAATCCAATCTTTCTGTAAAAAGATTTCCTCCTTTGAGATCATTCATTTCCCTCTACATTTTTACATGTTTAAGAACTTTTTAGAGTTTAAATGTCAAGGAAAGTGACAGTCCTTATTTTTCTAATCTCTCTCTCTCTCTCTCTCTCTCTCTCTCTCTCTCTCTCTCTCTCTCTCTCTCTCTCTAGTCCCTTACCACTAATCCTTTTTGTGGGAGTCTTGTAACTTTCCTTTAATACTTCTGATCTGAAAAGTATTGTTAATTATCAGGCCCATTAATATCATTAATGATATTAATGTATTATTAGGCCCATTAATATCATTAATGGGCCTAATAATACAACCCCAGGGGCTTTGGCACACCCAGGGTCCTGAGCTGGATATCATCATTCTTCTCTTTCTTGGTGATTTCCTTCTACTTTTGACTCTCCCTCTCTCACAGGCTATCTCAGAAACTTTTTTTCAGCTGGTGCAGCATAAGCCTTAGCCTTCCTTGCACCATACGGCTAATAATAATAATAATAACTAGGGGCTTCACCCCCTGCTTGCTTTGTTTGCCAACCACCGTGCACACTTTTCTATGTAAAAGGACACACCTTTCATAACGCACTGGTCGATATCTAATCGGGAAATAACCTATGTAATTATTTACCTGTGCATTTGTAGTGCACAGCATTCTCAAGGTCGATTAAATATCATAGTAAAATTCCAGAATGGTGTACCCCCAACATGGCTGCAAGAAAAACAGTGGGAAAGCAGTGATTGACAAGTTGCCTCCCATATTTCAATAAACGGACAGGAACAAAGCAGTGATTGGCAGATGTCACTGCTTTCACTGCATACACTGTCCTCCTAGGTTGATATGCCTAGGGTGTTTTTCCCCACATTTGCATCTGTTTTTAAATTGGGAACTCATTTTCCCATTTTAAAACAGCAGGATGGACCCTACATAAGCTAAGCCCCCCCCCCTCCTTGACAACACAAAACAATCAGAAAAGCAAGGTGCCTTCACCTGTCAATTATTTCGGTCTTCCTCGCTTTCATCGAAGTACCTGCTGGTGTATACTATACTGGACTTCAGCCAATATCACTATGTAATTAATTACCTGCGTTTACATAAGTCATGTAGGAAAAGGCTTCCAAAATTAAAGAGGGTTCCATAATACATGAGGAATATTGTTGCATCCGAAAGAGCAGGACTGAAATATTTACAAACTATACAAATGTTTAAAATATATACAAAATACTAAACTACAATATTTACAAATATTGTAGTTTAGTAATTTGTATATATTTTAAATATTTGTAAATCCCACTCCAGCACACTGTGATCACTGCCACCTAGTGATTCCTTTATCTGCAGATTCTTAATGCATGAAGAATCACAACTGATAATCAGATCAAGAGTATTAACAAAAAAATGTTACAATGGAACATCAAATGTTAGACAGCAAATCATGTGCACAAGGTTGGTAAACGTTATGGAGGCAGTTGTTAATTATTAACTGCATTTGTAGTGACGTAATTGCCTCGCCCTCTTCTCCCATTGGCTCGAATAAATATCACTAGGAGAAAAACTTTTTTAATGTATAGATAGATAATATTTCTCTGTTATAAAATCTTACTTGTGCATATTTTGGAATCATTAGTGCTTCTGTTTAGCAGGTGTAACTGGAAAATATTTTCTCTGTGTGATTACTTTATCTTTCCCCATTCCTGAAGTCTCTTTTAAAAGACTGGAAATCTATTAGCATATCCTCTTCATTGTTAAATTGTTTCAAAGCCATATTCTGCCTCTTGTGAGCTCACAGATTCTGTCCCCTCCTTTCTCTCAATTTGGAACGTTGTTGAATGAATGACGGGCACAGACTTTTAATAACACTTTATTTATTATATACACCATAAGAGATTCAATGGATCACTAATTAGAATTTCTTGATTAGTTTGGGGACTTTCTAAGGAAACTTTATCACTATATTACAATGCTACAAGTTTTAGCCGAGGCATTATCATTAAACTCCTACAACAATGCTAGAAGTTTGTTCGGGAGGCAATTAGAGGGAGTAATACTCTTGATCTGATTATCAGTTGCGATTCTTCATGCATTAAGAATCTGTAGATAAAGGAACCACTAGGTGGCAGTGATCACAGTGCGCTGGAGTGGGATTTACTCAAAGAGGTAACTACCATCAGGGGTAAAAGGTAGGGTTTTTGCTTTCGTAAAGGCGACTACGGTGGTCTGAGACAGTATTTAAATTCTATACGGCGGGAGCAACTGATGATGTTACCAACAGCAAATTCAAAATGGGAAGCATTCAAAGAATTTATCTTGGAAGCTACTAGGCTTTACATAAACAACTAAGAAATATTGTTCAAGGTTTAGGCCTAAATGGATGTCAGATGAACTAATGAGACATATGGCAGAGAAGAAAAATGCATGGGATACATATAAAGTAATCGGTGACATGGAAGCCTATGATAGATATAAGCTGGTCTGTAACCAAGACACAAAGGAGATTAGGCAGGCAAAAGCAGATTATGAGAAATCCTTGGCAAAGGATGCAAAGAAAAACAACAGAGTTCTTTACCTATGTAAGAAGGAAAGGAAATCTGATTCATCCCTTTCCTTCTAGGAAAGGGATGAATCAGATTGGTCCACTGGATATTGATGGTTCAACTGTTGATGATCCTGCTCAGGTGGCTAACAAATTAAATGAGTATTTTTCATCTATATTCACCCATGAGGAGTTATTCAGGGAGGGGAATGCCAGAGGTGAGTTAAACTCTGGCAGTGAGCTAGATGATTTTGTAATAACTGATAGGAAAGTGGAGGAGAAATTGTTGAAGATAAACATAAAAAAAAGCACCCGCCTTGGACGGGATCTATCCAGTTATATTAAAAGAGGCAGCAAAGGAAGTAAGCTAACCCTTAGCCATAATTATGAGAGCTTCTTTGGACTCAGAGGAGGTACCCATGGACTGGAGATATGCAAATGTGACCCCAATTCACAAAGGAGGATCAGAGGGCGACACAAGTAATTATAGACCTATTAGTTTAATTTCTGTTCTAGGAAAATTAATGGAGGCACTGGTTAAAGAAGCACT
Organism: Mastigoproctus giganteus; assembly: GCF_048544385.1. Lineage (NCBI taxonomy): Eukaryota > Metazoa > Arthropoda > Arachnida > Uropygi > Thelyphonidae > Mastigoproctus > Mastigoproctus giganteus. Next base: position 142,756,820 of record NC_143575.1, read on the forward strand.
GCAGGATCATCTAGACAAGACTTCAGTTATAACTTGGACACAGCATGGTTTTGTGAAGGGAAAGTCTTGCCTGACCAATTTGATTGGATACTATGATGTGGTCACAAAGGAACTGGATGCAAGAAATAACTTTGATATCATATATTTGGATCTTAGAAAGGCTTTTGATACTGTTGCACATGGAAGACTGCTGAACAAATTGGAGCAGTGTGGCATTGGAGGCAAATTGCTGCTATGGATAAAGGAATGGTTGAGTTGGAGAAGACAGAGTAGTAATCAATGGTCACTGCTCATCGTAGACTAATGTTATTAGTGGAGTCCCACAGGATTCAGTGTTGTGTCCATTGTTGTTTTCTGTATTTATAAATGATATTGATGATGGTATATTAAGCTTAATGTTCAAGTTTGCAGACGATATGAAGGTTGGCAGGGTTGTTAAGGACACTAATAACAGTATGCTGCTGCAACAGGATCTTGAAAAGTTGAGCAGATGGGCTGAGAGGTGTCAAATGAAGTTTAAGACAAATGTAAAGTACTACATATGGGAAGCAGCAACCCCAGAGTGATCTATCAACTCTGTGGTATTACACTGACAGTCGTAGAGAACGAGAAGGACCTGGGGGTAATTGTGCAGGCAGATATGAAGTTTTCTGAGCAGTGCAGACGGTCTGCAAGAGTAACTCAGTGTCTTGTCAATGATATACAGGAATTTTTCTAGCAGGGATAAGGAGGTGATTATCCCCTTGTATAAGGCAATGGTCAGGCCATACCTTGAGTACTGTATACAGGTCTGGTGACCTCATTTTAAGAAGGATATAGAGCTGTTGGAACAAGTACAGAGAAGGGCAACAAAATTAGTGACTGGAACAAAGGGTTGCTCTTACAAATTTTACGAAGAATGTAGAACTTCTGGAATGGATACAGAGGATGGCAACAAGATTGGTGAGGGGAACAAGGGTTGCTGTTATCAATAAAGGCTTAAGTACTTCAAATTGCAGCATCTTTAGACTAGGCACCTCCAAGGTGATCTGATTGAGGTGTATAAGGCCTTCGGTGGTTTCTGCACAAGTTTAAATTTTGCAAATTACTGTGTCTGGAAACAAGGCACCTGATCTGATTGAGACGAGGTGATCTGATTGAGGTGTATAATGCCTTGAATGTTTGAGCATGCTCAGTGCTGATGGAATTCTTCCTCTTGCTCAGAATAATCATCTCAGAGGGCATAAATTCAAATTGAGGAAAGACAGATGTAGGATAGATGTGCAGATGTTTGCCTTTAGCCAGCAGGTAGTTGGTTGGTAGAACAGACTTCCATCCTTTCTTGTGGAAGTTGATAGCCTAAATAAATTTAAGGCTGAGCTGGACAGGTATTTGGAACGAATGGAGGGGTGAAATGGGAACTTTTTTTTTTTTTGGATGATGCCGCATAACCTTGCTTTTTTGCATCATATGCCTCTACTAATGCTAATATTACAATGCTACAAGTTTTAGTTGAGGCATTATCATTAAACTACACTTTGTAGATAAAGGATTGTGTTACCACATATACAGAAAGAAAATACCTACACATTTTTTGGAATTCAAATTAATCTAAATGATGTTGCTGAAGAAAAGAGAAAAATGCTGGAATGAATGGCTAAACATCTGGAAAACAAGGTGAGATACCTCCAACACTGAACTTGATACTAGACATTTCATCATTAAGGTCACTTTCATAACTAAAAAAAAAAAAAAAAAAAAAAAAGAAATTCCATATGAGTCTTCAGACCTCATTCCTGATTTCTGTACATGGGTTTATTAATGTCAGACTTTTTCAGTAAGGCCTTAAAACTCTAATTTCTGTATTTTTGAAAGCAAGAAGGATTAAAGATGTATCCTATTTCATTGTGGGGATCACTATAAGCTTTTTTTTTTTTTTTTTTTCTTCATTAAACAACTTCACCTAGAAACAAACAAACATTTTCTTGTTGGCTGTAACTCATTTGCAGGACTTTGCATCTAAAGTCTTCTCCCATCAAAGATCACTTCAATTAATTGATACAAATGTTTCTAACTTGTTTAGTTACTTTCAATTTACAGATCAGAGTGCTATTACTTTCTTGGATTACACTTTGCATGGATATTTCTGAACTCTAATTGTGGTAATAACTATAACTGAGTTGTAGTTATTAACTCACTCAGTTGTATTTATCCCTGGAGCAGACTTTTGAGACTCTTGACTTAATAGCTTTACTGGCAGTAAAGTGGCTAGAAAGAACACAATAAAATACACACTGAAAAAAACATAGCACCACAAATTTCTGGATATTTTACAGAGTTTTTAACCACACAGAATTATGTTGAGTTGAAATGATGTTCAGGAGCCACATTATATAAGGCACAGCACATGTCCACATTTCTTTCGCATTCACATGAAACAAAAAGGTGTATCTACTATTATTAACATTCTACAAACTACCTATCATGTATTTGATGCTATAAACTGCAAGGGTTAACTTAACTTCCTTTACCATGCCATCTTCATTTGACACGGTTTGTTCAACAGTGTTATTTCACCTGTTGAAACAAAATTATGCAATACAAAATAATCTGCTCTTTTTCATACAGGAATCCTACCTCCACAGAACCCTTCTTTTACAGACAAATGAGAACTCTTAATAAAAGATACTATCTTTTAATAAGAGACACTATCATGGTGGTACCAACAGCAAATTCTAAATGGGAAGCATTCAAGGAATTAATCTTGAAAGCTACTAGGCTTTTCATGTCAACTAAGAAATATTGTTCAAGATTTAGGCCTAAATGGATGTCAGATGAACTAAGGAGACTCATAGCAGAGAAGAAAAATGTACGGGATGCACATAAATTATCAGGTAACACAGAAGCCTGTGGTAGATATAAGCTACTCTGTAATCAAGTCACAAAGGAGATTAGGCAAGCAAAGACTTAAGAGACATCTCTGGCAAAGAAAAACAGCACAGACTTCTTTACTTATGTAAACTCTAGAAGGAATGGGATGAATCAGTTTTGGTCCATTTGATATCGATGAATTGACTGTTGGTGATCCTGCTCGGGTAGCTGACAAACTGAATGAGTATTAAACAAGTATTAGTTATATTAAAGGAGGCAGCAAAGGAGGTAAGCAACCCATTAGCCATAATTATGAAAGCATCCTTGGACTCACGGGAGGTTCTCATGGACTGGAGATGTGAAAATGTATTCACAAAGGATGATATGAGTAATTATGACCTGTTAGTTTAACTTCTGTTCGTGGGAAATTAATGGAGTCGCTGGACTGTGTATATATTAAGTGCAATAGCATCATTAATACACAGCCATTTCTGAATAAACAGAATATTTATAAGGCGGCATCGTTTTAAGTTATATCTCATATTGTGAATACCTTCACAACGAGTTGCCATGATATTGTACTACTTCGAATAAGTAACGCTTCACCTAAGGAGAAGACTAATGTTACTTATTCTCAGATAGGTACCACCACCCAGATGGCACCGTTTCAGGGCTATTTGGCCCTTCTTCGGTGGGTGGGTAGGTGCCCAAGTGATGCAATGATGGCAAAACAGTTAGGAAGTAAAACTCCACAATATGAGAGATGCCTGATGTGTATGATGTATTTAGACTAAGATGCATTTAGGGCTAAAGCCTCAAGCTTGTTGTGAAGGTATTCACAATATGAGATATAACTTAAAATGATGCCGCCTTATAAATATTCTGTTTATTCAAAAATGGCTGTGTATTAATGATGCTATTGCACTTAATATATACATAGTCCAAATTTTCTCGCAGCTTGAGGCCTTTAGCCCTAAATGCATCTTAGTCTGGAGTCACTGGTTAAAGAAGCATTGCAGGATCATATAGACAGACTGCAGTTATAGTTCAGACACAGCATGGGTTAGTTAAGGAGAAGTTTTGTTTGACCAGTTTGATTTGATATTATGATGTGGTCACAAAGGAATTGGATACAAAAAAAGAATTTTGATATCATATACTTGGACTTTGGGAAAGCTTTTGATACTGTTTCACATGGTAGACTACTGTACAAATTGAAGCAATATGGCATTAAGGACAAGTTGCTGCTATGGATAAAGGGATGGTTGAGTGGGAGAAGACAGTGTTAATCAATGGACACTGCTCTTTGTGGACTAATATTATTGGTGAATTCCGCCAGGGTTTGTTGTTGGGCCTATTGTTTTCTATATCTTCTTCATCAATGATATTGATTGATGAAGGGATATCAGGCTTAATGTTCAAGTTTGCAAAGAATACAAATGTTGGCAGCATTGTTAATGACAGTATGCTACTGCAGCAGGATCTAGAAAAGTTTGGCCAATGGGCTGAGAAGTGGTAACTGAAGTATAATATTGACAATTGCAAAGTACTGCACATGGTTAGCAATACCCCCAGAGTGATGTACCAATGTGCAGTACAACACTCAGGGGTCGTTAAGAATGAAAAAGACCTGGTGTAATTGTACAGTCAGACATTAAGTTTTCTGAGTATTGCAGATAGGCTACCTGAGTAGCTCATGGGGTCATGTCAATGATATACAGCAGGAGTGGCCAACTTAATATGTGATGTGATCTACTTTTTTCCTTCAAAATGCGCCGCTATCTACCATTTCAAAAATTTCATTGCACAAGGTGTACAAAATCAAGGGATGACTATATATTTAAAATTCGTTGTGATCGACCAAAATTAAATCTGCGATCGACTCATTGGCCATCCCTGATATACAGGAACTTTGCTAGCAGGGATAAGGGGGTGATTATCCATCTGTATAAGGCAATGGTCAGGCCACAACTTTAATGTTGTACACAGATCTGAATACCTCATTTTAGGAAGAATGTAGAGCTGTGGAATGGATACAGAGGAGGGCAACAAGATTGGTGAGGGGAACAAGGGTTGCTGTTATCAGTAAAGGCTTAAATACTTCAAATTGCAGCATCTTTAGACTGGACACCTTCAAGGTGATCTGATTGAGGTGTACAAAGCCTTCGGTGGTTTCAGCAAGCTCAGTGTTGATGGGATTAGGATTGGCAGAGGCATATGACGCAAGAAAGCAAGACAGCATCAGCCAAAAAAAACCAAAAAAAAAACTCCTTGTTTCACCCATCCATTCACTGCAAAAGTTTGTCTAGTTCAACCTTGAATTTATTTAAGCTGTCAACTTCTACGACAGCAGATGGAAGTTTGTTTCAGCAATCAACCACCCATTAAAATTGGCTAAAGGCAAATTTCTGCATATCTATTCTACAACTGTCTTTCCTCAATTTGAATTTATGTCCTCATGTGTGGAATCTGAGCAAGAGGAAGAATCCCATCAACAGTGAGCTTGCTCAAACTTGTATAGTAATCTTCCATGTACAACAATATCAAAAGCTTTCCTGAAATTCAAGTATATGATATCAAAATTATTTTTTTCAAATTAGTCAGACAAGACTTTCCCCTTGACTAACCCATGCTTTGTCTGAACTATAACTGCAGTGTTTCTTTAACCAATTACTCCATTATTTTCCCCACAACAGAAGCTGGCAGGTCTGTAATTACTCATGTCACCCTTTGAATCTCCCCCTTTGTGAATTGGGGATACATTTGCACATCTTCAGTCTGTGGATGCTCTCATAATTATGGCTAAAGGTTTGCTTTGATAACCCAATAATATCTGTCTTTGATATCTTGACCAGCACTTCAAATTCAAAGGTTTGCAGGGTAGTTAATGACAGTCGTCAGGGTGAGCTTCTGTTAAAAAATCCAGGAAAATTGGTACAGTTGGTTGAGCAATGGTAGTTGAAGTTTAACATTGATAAATGCAAGGTACTGCATATATGTACCGGTGTAACTTATCATTTGTGTGGTACTACACTCAGGGTAGTGGAAAATGATAAAGACCTGGAGGTAATGTGTAGTCAGACATGAAATTCTCTGATCAGTGTCAACATGCTGCCAAGACAGCTCATGCGTGGTTTTGTCAGTAATATACAAAAACTTTATCAGGGATAAGGAGGTGTTATCCCTTTGTATAAGGCCATGGTTAGGTCTATTCTTGAGTACTATATACAGGTCTGGAGGCTTTGCTTTAGGAAGGATGTAGATCTGCTGGAACAGATGCTGAGAAAGGCAACCAGACTAGTGAAGGGAACAGAAGGGTGCTCTTTCATGGAAAAGCTTCAGTTCTGCAAATTGCAACTTCTCGAGACCAGGCATCTGCTGAGAGATTTGACTGAGGCATTTAAAGCTTTGAATGGATTTTAATGGCATTCTTCCAATTTCTGAGACTACACACACACACATGAGGGGACATAAATTCAAGTTGAGCGACCTTTGCAGGATCGATACGCAGAAGTTTGCCTTCAGCCAGCAGGTGGTTGATTGTTGGAACAGGCTTCCATCTGTTGTATGGATGGGTGAACTGTGTGTTGTTTTTTTGTTTCTTTGCTGATACTATATAAGCCTGCTTTCTTGCATTATTTGGCATTTTCTGCTACTACAGTATAAAATTAAAATAAAGAGCAGAACTAAATGAACTAAAAAGTAGGTGGAGGATCTTAATACACCACTATGTGAAATGCAAAAAAAAATGACTTAAAATTAAATGACTTAATTGTGTACATTGCTGGAAAGTTTGATTATTATAGCTGAACTATGCAAATTTGAAAAAATATGTTGTAACCATAATTAAAATGCCAAAATTTATATGGAAATTTTTCTTAACTGACTTAATTGTGATGTAAATAGCTGAGTTGTTATTTTTGATGATGCATGTGTACTCGGGACAAATTCTTGTGGGTGCTCCCATAGCAGTGAATTTTCTGAATTCAGGTGGGCTACGTGTAATGTTTTTATGGTGGTTGTGTTGTGTGGAGAGTGTGAAATTTATGGTGGTTGTGTGCTATGGAGTGTGTGAAAATTTAAGTTTCATAAAATTTAATACTTTTTTACACAACTTTAAATATTAATTTGTACTTGATTGTCTAATTTTAGAGTGAAATGATGGTCAGTAATCAAATCAGAATTATGAAAAAATATTGTTACTTTTTTAATATTTAGTAATATTTTCAGTCTCTCTATTTATATGATTTAGTTTCATCGATTTGTAGATCAAAATTCCTGAGAATTTATTCAGTTTTGGTTTTTTGTACACCCAGTTTCGATCGATTCATACTAACAGATATGAATTTTTATTCTGATTTTCACAAGTTTTCACAAGCTGTTTTCTTGTAATCATATACTGTACTATAAATTGTTTACAGTTACTGGGAAACACAAATAACTTAGGGCAACACTTATTGGGAGAGTTCTAAAAATTTGTGCATAAATGGACACATTATCTGAAATGACCTTGAAACATGTGCAGTGTTTGAAGGGATTAAATAGTCCTTGACTTGGACTTTATGTGAATATGTCCACCAAAATGCAACTCCAGTTAGCTGTTTTTCATCAACAGCATTTTCCCTGTCATTTTACAAGTTATGGTATTATTTCTACAATATGCCACTTTATTTATTAATGAGCATGTTAAGTGCAGTTAAAAATGATCTAATTGTGATTTTGAAATTGCCTTAAAAGTAAATTTTTAATGCATACTTATTCTGTTTAGTAAAATTCTTGTGCATGCTTTAATTTTGCAACCCAAGCTATGAAGGATTATTTTGTGCAGTTCTCAGTTATTAAGTTTTGACCACCCATGTAATAAAGCAATAAGCTGAAGTAGAATTATTATATTTTTTTGTATTAGTTAAATTTTAAATGTACTGAACTTTACAGCAGTATGGTCCCAAAATCCCTGTTCGCTGTATGATCAAATCGCTTTATGATGGACTCTCCATAATAAATTACCTTTCACTATACAGGGTGTTTCAGTTAAACGTTTCAGAACTTCTAAGAGGGGTAGGGTACATCCTGACAACTCGAAATCATATAGCAATGTGGGGTCGGAAATGCTTTCCTGAAGCGGTGTTGTACACAGAAACACCATAAAGAAAAAGAGACCGTAAGTGAGAAATCGTTTTAATAATACATGAAAAGAAGCAAAAGGTACATGGATTAAAGTAAGTGTTCGAAGTTTCTTCCACGGGCTACAATGCACGCCTCACATCTCCGACGCATGGACATCCGAACATTCTGAATACTCCAGGCGAATTTCGAATTTCTTCGGCAGCTACTGCGATTCTTGCAACCAGCTCCTCAGCATTGTCAACAGGGGTGTCATAAACTAGCGATTTCATATGACCCCAGAAATAAAAATCAAGACATGATAGGCCGGGTGACCGAGCAGGCCAACGCACGGGACCACCACGTCCGATCCACTGTTGACCAAATGTGACATCCAGGTAGTTACGAACATCTCCGCTATAATGGGCAGGGGCTCCATCGTGTTGGAACCACATTGTCTGTTGCGTCGATGCAGAAATCTGTTCATCTCTCAAAAGTTGTGGCAATACTTGTTGCAGAAAGATCAAGTAGATAGGTCCGGCTAGACGACACGGTAACAGGTAAGGTCCGATGAGGTGATCTCCCATAATCCCGGCCCATACATTGACCAAAAATCGAATCTGTGCTGCACGACGTCGTATTGCATGCGGGTTCTCGACCGCCCAGATATGGTCGTTATGCGTGTTGAAAATTCCTTCCCTTGTGAAGGAATTTTCACGGTCATATGAAATCGCTAGTTTATGACACCCCTGTTGACAATGCTGAGGAGCTGGTTGTAAGAATCGCAGTAGCTGCCGAAGAAATTTGAAATTCGCCTGGAGTATTCCAGAATGTTCGGATGTCCGTGCGTCGGAGATGTGAGGCGTGCATTGTAGCCCGTGGAAGAAACTTCGAACACTTACTTTAATCCATGTACCTTTTGCTTCTTTTCGTATATTATTAAAACAATTTCTCACTTACGGTCTCTTTTCTTTATGGTGCTTCTGTGTACAACACCGCTTCAGGAAAGCATTTCCGACCCCATATTGCTATATGATTTCGAGTTGTCAGGATGTACCCTACCCCTCTTAGAAGTTCTGAAACGTTTAACTGAAACACCCTGTATGATATTTAGTAAGCACTGGTCATTGTGATCATGTTTGTGAATCAAATTTTAATGCCCTTAATCGGCAATTGTAATAAGCAAAAATAGGTGGAATATTATTCACAGGCTAGAAAAGTAAAACTATAAAGCAAAAATGTGCATTTTTATTACCTTATCAATTAACAAAATTGAATGATACATGAAAATTGGATGAATATTTTCCACAGATTAACAAAATAAAAATAAATTTACACTGATATACATAGCTTAATTAATACTGTAATATATACTTATAACTAATTGATATTTTCTTATTCATTGATACATATACAGGCATACCTCGAATAACGAATTGGATGCGTTCCACGAAATTACTTCGTTAAGCGAAACTTCGTTTTCAGAGGTAAAAATACTATGGCCAGAATAGGGATACGTTCCTACGTAAAGAAAATGAAAAGCTTTTTTTTCGAACAAAGAAAAGTTTTATTAAATAAACAGTCAACTTACATACAAAGTGAAATCACATTTTAAAATAAGAGTCTAAAGTTGTTGTTTATGCTCTTTTTCTCTTTCATTTAACAATTGCCTATACGGAGTTATTGCATTTAACACTGATCGCTTAATTATAACACTTCATCCTAAATCAGGATCATTTTCACTAAAAAAATTTAAAACGTTTTCAATGTCATTTAAGCACCTTTTTAAATCTTTGGTTGTTAACACTTTTTCGGCAGGAACTTCTTTAACCTCGTCTTCATTATCTTTGTCTTCGTTGCTAACAAGGTTTTCTAAATCTTCCACTGAAAAACCATCATCTTCTGCATTCAATAAATTTCTAACATCCTCTTCATCGACATTTTCGAAACCTATTGATTGAGCCATCTGGATAACTTCATTTTTAATTTCTTGGATGTTATTTTCTTCTTCTAGTACAACTTCTGGCCATATTTTGCGCCAAACTCCATTTAAGTATTTCTTAGAGATTTCTTTCCAAGAACTATCAATGGTTTCAATTGCGTTTTTAATGGTGTAGTTTTTCCAAAAAGTTTTAACTGTCATTTCCTCTTTATCCTCTAGTTCAGTTAAACTGCTTAATGTTCGACGCAGATAATAAGCTTTAAATGATGCTATTACTCCCTGATCCAATGGTTGAATCAGGGAAGTTGTGTTTGCTGGAAGAAACACAACTTTGACAGGAATGCATGTGTCCAACGTGTTAAGATCAGTAGGATGTCCCGGAGCATTGTCTAACAACAAAAGAGCTTTTTCTTCAAAGTTGTTTTTTTTTTGACAATACCGTTTTACTTCAGGACAAAAGTGGTTAACAAACCAATCAGTAAATAACTCCTTGGTAACCCACGCTTTTCTATTTGCTTTCCATATTACAGGTAAATTCATTTTTATGTTACCTTTTAATGCCCTCAGATTTTCTGAATGGTAAACTAATAACAATTTTAATTTATAATCGCCAGAGGCATTTGATCCAAAGAGTAACGTTAAACGGTCTTTGGCTGCTTTGAACCCAGCAGCTGATTTTTCTTCAATAGAAATGAAGCTTTTTGTTCGTGGCCGTTTCCAGAACAAACTGCTTTCGTCAACATTGAACACTAAATTTGGAAAATTTTGACGTTCAATGATTTCCTTTAGTTTTTCTGGAAACTTATTTGCAGCTTCTCCTGTTAATTTTACACTATGAATCCTGACCCGTTTTTTAAATTTCTCGAACCAACCACGAGAAGCTCCAAAGGTTTCCGTAATTTCTTCAGTTTGTTTAGATTTCAGGTGATTGAACTGGAATATATTTTTTTTTATGTTAAATGGGGCTTGAAATTGCCGACTTCGTTATATCGAAGCTTCGTTATCAGAGGTAACGTTAACCGAGGTATGCCTGTATATATTTTTTTGTGTAAAATTTAAAACAGTACAAAAGATAAGCAATCAATAACAAAGATTGCTTAAAAAATAGGAAGGAAGAGAAGATTCTGACAGTTTATTTATGCTTTTTATGTGATTGAGGATTTCATGGAAGAGGAGACATTTCACCATAATGAATTCCAGCTATCGGTATTATCACAAATGCAATAAGATCGAGTTTACTACGCATTTATAATAGATACGATTATAATAAACATTGAAAGGGTAGGGCATTTTAATGATTTGAATTAATTTATTTTGAAATTTAATTGTATAAAGTGGCTAATTCTCCTAATGCCCTTGTAGGTTCACAGTTATTAGTAGTAGTGGCATGTGATGCAAGAAAGCAAGTGTATGAGCTTATGCCAAAAAAAAAAAAAAAAAAAAACACACTATTCCCTCCAAATGCCTGTCCAGTTCCTCCTTAAATTTATTTACCCTATCAACGTCCACAACAACAGATGGAAGTTTGTTCCAGCAATTAACCACCCGCTGGCTAAAGGCAAATTTCCGCACATCTATTCTACATCTGTCTTTTCTTAATTTGAATTTATGCCTCCTCAGGTTCATAATCTCAACAAGTGGAAGGATCCCATCAGAATTTAGCATGCTCAACCCATTCAAGGCCTTATACACCTCAATCAGATCACTGTGCAGGTGCCTAGTCTCCAGCCACTGCAATTTGCAGAACTTAAGCCTCTCTTGGTGAAAGGATCCCTTCATTCCACTCACCAATCTTGTTGCCCTTCTCTGTACACGCTCAAGCAAATCTACATCCTTCCTAAAATGAGGCCTCCAGACCTGTACGCAGTGCTCAAGGCGTGGCCTGACCATTGCGTTATACAGACGGACAATCACCTCTTTTTCCCTGCTAGCAAAATTCCTATATATCATTAACAAAACCCTATGACCTGCCCTGGCAGCCTGTCTGCATTGCTCAGAAAACTTCATATCTGACTGCACAATTACTCCCAGGTTTTTTAATTTCTACCACATTAAGTGTAGTACCACACAGTTGGTACATTTCTCTGGGGTTACTTCTACCCATATGCAGTACTTTGCATTTGTCAAGGTTAAACTTCAGTTGCCACTTCTTAGCCCATCTGCCCAAATTATCTAGATCCTGTTGCAGTAGCGCACTGCCATTACTGTCATTAACAACCCTGCCAACCTTTGTATTATCTGCAAACTTCGACACTAAGCCTGATATACCTTCATCAATATCATTGATAAATATACAAAACAGAGGACCCGACACTGAACCCTATGGGACTCCACTAATAACATTAGGCCATGAAGAGCAACATCCACTTGTCCCACTCAACCATCCTTTTATCCAATGTGGCAACTTACCCTTAATACCATTCTGCTCCAATTTGTACAATAGTCTTTCATGCGCAACAGTGTCAAAAGCTTTCCTGAAATCCAAATATATGATATCAAAATAATTTTTTGCAAAATTAGGTTTGCTGTCCTCCCCACACAGGGTGGAAAAGACCTGAGTTCGAGTCCCGTCGATGATGTGAGGAATTTTTATGGGCCTGTTTCACAACGTGACTGAGTTGTGAAACAGGATGATTTTTAGCATGATTTTTTTCTCCCGGAAACTTGGGATTTTCATCCAGCAAACAGAAAATTGACTTCAGAACATATGCAATTTACAGACAATATACAAGGAGCAATATGGCCTTAATCTCTGATGCTCCTAAATTCTGCTAACCAGTGATAGATAATGTTAACTGGTGCCTGCTTACACCGATGAGCCAAAACATTACAAGAAGTGAGTCGTTATTCAAATTGAAGCAACTGCAGGTAAACTACAGCACATGTGCGGGTTAGGACATGGTATAAAAAACACCTGATACTGAGCTCCATTAATTAGTGTTACATCTTGTTCTTCAGATGGGAAAGGCAGCGGACTTAAGTGAGTTTGAAAAAGGCCAAATTGTAATAGCCAGATGACTGGGTCATAGCATATCCGAAATGGCATGGCTGGTGGGATGCTCACAGTCAGCCATGGTTAGTACTTACTGAAAGTGGTCTAAGGAGGGGGAACCCACGAACCGCCAACGAGGTGTTAGATGACCGTGGCTCATTGATGTTCGAGGTGTGCGAAGGCTCTCTTGGTTGGTACATGGCAACAGAAGGGGGGGTGCAACTTGCCAATAATTGGAATGCTGGTGACGGGAGTAATGTCACAACACACAGTACATCGAACCCTGCTGAAAATGGGACTGCGTGGCCACAGGCCGCTCCTAGTGCCCATGCTAACCAAAGTTCACTGGCAACAGAGCCTACAATGGACACGCGAGCATCGAAATTGGACATTGAGTCATTGGAAGAAGGTCATCTGGTCCGTTGAATCACATTTCCTGTTGCACCATATGGACGGCTGGGTATGTGTGCATTGTTTACCTGGGGAAGTGATTGCTCCTGGATGCACTGTGGGATGAAACCAAGCCGGTGGCAGTGGTATCATGCTTTGGGCGATGTTCTGTTGGGATACTGTGGGTCTAGTCATCCATGTGCCAGGCACTCTGACGTCTACCACCTACTTAAACATCATTGCTGACCAGGTATACCCCCCTTCTTGGCAATGATCTTCTCCTCTGGCGGTGCCATCTTTCAGTAGGATAATGTGCCATGCCACACTACCCAGATTGTTCAAGACTGGTTCGTGGAATATGAGGAAGACCCACGTATTGCCCTGGACATCAATCCCATCTAGCATCTGTTTGTGTTGGAACAGCAACTCCGGTCTGCGGCATCTCAACCTTACAGGAGTTAAAGGATCTGCTAGTTACATGTTGGTACCAGATACCACAAGACACATTTAGAAATCTTGTAGCGTCTATGCCTTGCTGGGTACGAGCTGTTTTGACTGCACGTGGAGGACCAACATCATAGTAGGTAGGTGGTCATAATGTTTTGGCTCATCAGTGTATTTCACTTTACAATGTTCTTGCAATTGTCCTCAACTGGACCACATGGTCATTTCTCTCACCAGTAGCAGTGTCTGAAATTGTTGGCTTTGTGTTTTGTTTTTGCATCCTTTAGTTGAAGTGATTTTTTTTTTTTGTGTTGTGTTATTTGACATAAATTTATATAAAAATAATACAATTTCTATTATAAAAATGACCTTTTAGAGAGATAAATAACTTAGTTATATAGCTAAATTTCCAACTTCTGAGGTCTTGAAACTAATTAACAAAAAAAAATGTTATTGGGTTCACATTACGATATTTTCACAATACAATGGCCTCTGGAACTGATTAATATTGTAAAGTGGGGGGTCCACTGTAGTTAGATTTCAGAAACACTTTTGATAGTGTTGTGCTTGAAAGACTGCTATACAGGTTGGATAAATGTGGCATTAGAGCCAAGTTATTGCTATGTAAAAAGGTTGAGTGGTAGAAGGAAATGAGTGGTTATTAATGGGCACTGCTCTCCTTTAACTAATATTATTAGTTGAGTCCCTCAGGGTCCTTTGTTTTCCATATGTATTAACAATATTGACGGAAACATCAAATTAGCCAGATACTTCAGAAGTGGCAATAGAAGCTTAACATTGACAAATGCAGGGTACTTCTTATGGGTAGCAGTAATCTCAGATTAACTTCCCAACTGTGTAGTACCACTTTCAAGGTAGTGGAGAATGAACAAGATCTAGGGCTAATTTGTGAAGATATGAAGGTCTCTGACCAGTGCAAACAGGCTGCCAGGATAACCCATGGGATTTTGTTAATGATATACAGGAATTTTACCAATAACTTAACCTCAGCTTTAGTGGTTTTGGCCACATCCTGAGTACAGGACACAGGTTGAAAGGCCCATTTGCAGAAGGATGTGGACCTGTTGGAGTGAGTGCAGAGAATCTTAAGATTAGCAAGGGGGAACAGAATGGTGCTCCTACCAGGAAAGGCTTCAGTGCTATAAATTGCAGCAGCTGGAGACTAGACACTTGCAAGGAGATCTGACCGAGGTGTTTAAGGCTCCGAATGGATTGAGTAGGCTCAATGCTGATGAAATAGCTATGCACATGTGGGTGCATAAATTCCAATTGAGGAAGGATTGGCAGGATAGATATGTGGAAGCTTGTCTTCAGCCATAAGGTAGTAGTTGATTGTTGAAACAAACTTCTATTTGGTGCTGTACAAGTAGGTAATTTGAATAAATTCAAGGGAACTAGACAAACTATTAAGAGGGATGGATCAGTGATATAGGGAGTTTTTTTTTTTTTTCTTTTGCTGATGCTGTACTAGCATGCTTTCTTGCATCACTTCCCACTACTAATATTAATCTTTGTTTTAAGTGGTAACTGAAGTAATATTTTTGGTTGTGTATTAATTTCCTTTGAAATCACTTAAATATTTAGTTGTTTATTACTACTCATTGACAGTAATTTTTTCATGTTTTTAATCTTTCAGAGAAGAAAAGAAAAGAAGCAGTTATTGCTGCTAATAACTTAACCTCAGCTTTAGTGGATCACTTGAATGTTGGGTATGTAACAGAAACTATAAATATGGGCTGTTGGTGGTGGCGGGGTTAACATTGTATAAACTGTACATTCAAAGAATTTTTGAAGTCCTGGAAATGGATAAATTTTTGAAAAATTTTGCTCTTTTTACTTTAACATCAAATTGTTCAGTAAATAATTTTAATAGTTCTAGTTACGTTTGTTAGCTAAGGATTTAGTAAGTTATGACTTAATTCATAATGCCTGTTTTGTTTAAGTGATTGTGGCAAATATCTCTTAATTTGTAGTGTAGTGCATTAGTGGTAATTGTTATGTTTTAATTGTAGTAAATAAGTAGTTAGGTTTTATTCATGCAGGTTGACACAATTTTCTGTTTTCAACAAAGAAAATAGAAGATACAACAAATTCGATAATGTAATATAGATATATATTTAATAATGTAAACTTGATAGCATATTGTCAACCAACTTTTAACTACCTTAAGCCATCTTGGCAGGGTCTAGTGCCTTGGGGGGGGTTGTGAGTTAGTGTTACAATGCAATTATAACACTAACAATTATTATGCAATAATAACACTACCCTGTGTATAGTGTTATTATTGCATTTAAGTATAGAACTTTAATGTAATACTCTCAATTGATTTGAATTAAAATCATGCCTCAGCTCAAAGTAGCAGAAATGCTGTGTCTTGGGGAAGAACTTGGGGGGGGGAGGTGTTTCCTCCAAATCATGATCTCACAAAATATGACTTGTTTGTTTGCAATCTGTATGGAATGGGACAAGTTATAGCTGAGGGGGCGGTCTTTGTGTGATGTAAAGTGTCAGGATATTAGACATCAACTCAGCATTGTTATGGGCATTTTTTGAGAGCTTGAAGGATTTAAATTGGGGGAGCCCATCAAGCTCTCACCTGCCCACCTCAACGCAAGAGCTTATACTTAGTGTCAGGCAACACAGTGACAACACCCGAATTCAGTAAATAATGGTCCCATGTCGGTGGCTCTGTTTGTCAAGGAAATATTGTACAAAAAAAGGATAGGTGGGGTAGGAAGGGTATGTCTGTCAGGGGATAAAAGTTGATGATATTCTGAAGCAGATATCACCTTTTAAGGGCACAAAGGGTGGTGTACATGTTGGCACTATTTTCATTAAGAGTTCTGAGGACATTAGCATTAGTAGAGGCATATGATGCAAGAAAACAAGCTTATATAGCATCAGCCAAAAAAAAAAAAAAAAAAAACCTTCCCATCCATTCGCTCCAAAAGTTTGTCCACTTCTTGAATTTATTTTTAGCTATCAATTTCCACAATGACAATATGGAAGTTTGTTCCAGCAATCAACTACTTGCTGGCTAAAGGCAAATTTCTGCACATCTATTTGACAACTGTCTTTCCTCAATTTCAGTTTATGCCCCTCAGGTTTGTAATCTGAGCAAGAGGAAGAATCCCATCAGCATTCAAGGCCTTATACACCTCAATCAGATCACCTCGCAGGTGCATAGTCTCCAGACACTGCAATTTGCAGAACTTAAGCCTTTCTTCATAAGAGCACCCTTTTGTTCCCTTCACTAGTCTTGTTGCCCTTCTCTGTACTCTTTCTTGTAACTCTACATCCTTCCTAAAATGAGGCTTGCAGACCTGTGCACAGTACTCCAGGTGTGGCCTGACCATTGCCTTATAGGGCAATGTTGAGAAAAAGTTCACATCCATAAGCACTAGGAAAACAATTGAGAGTAGAAAACATCTTAGCCATAATCTGTAGATGTATGCTATAAGCCTAATAACTGTGAAGAGTATAATTAGCTATGGACACATAGAGTGAGCCAGTAAATCAGTTTGTCCTATAAAGCTGTATGTAAAAATTTCCAGACATTGATTGGAACTTGTAAGTTGGTCACCTGCACAGTAGCAAGAGGTCTGTATATTTATTGAATGACTTTCCCACATGAGCATGTCAGAGAGGCAATGAGAGAAAGCAATACCTCGATTTGATTATTAGCAGTGACCCTTCATGCATTTAGAATCTGTAGATGAAAGACAAACTAAATAGCATTGATCATAGTGTAATGATGTGGGATTTACTTATACATAACTACTGTCAAGAGGAAAGGCTTTTGTAACGGTGACTACAGTGGTCTCTCTACCTGCAGCTTTATTCAGCACACCGAGCTGAATATTCTGACTTCGCGCCAGTTTACACAGACGGCTCGAAGTCGGAATCATATGTGGGATCTGCTGCTGTCTTTACAGACAGCATTACATCAGAGCAGATTCCCTCTGAATGCAGCATATTTACTGCAGAGCTGCTCGCTATAGAGTTAGCCTTGGATCACATTAGTAAATGCGAATACCAACGGTTCATTTTGTATACCGACGCTCTCAGCGTGTTACAGGCTTTAATATCTGTGAGATATAATTCTCATCCAGTTCTGTCTAGCATTCAGCAGAAGATTCACTTCCTCCGAGAACGTGAATATGATATCCGCTTCTGCTGGATTCCCAGCCACATTGGGATTAAGGGAAATGATTTGGCTGACAATGCAGCCAAATCAGCAGTTCCCAATAATAATCGCTGCCTGTCAGTCCCTTATACAGACTGCAGGCGAATAATACACGAAAAGATACACTCCCAATGGCAGGATTCGTGGAATAGACAGACTGCGAATAAATTATATCTTATAAAGCCTTTAATTGAACCGTGGCAGTCTAGTCTGCGCAGGAATCGTAAAGAGGAAGTTGTTCTCGCCCGGACCCGCATAGGACATAGTCATTTGACTCATTCGTTTTTGCTGAGGGCTGATGACCCTCCTATGTGTGAGTCCTGTGGCACAATTTTATCAATTAGACACATTTTAGTTGACTGTCCAGATTTTAGCAATATCCGTTTTACCGCTTTTAGCCATCTGACTGAGCCGTATACACTCAGTCAGATTTTATCTGACAATGACAATGTGTCTGCTATTTTTAGCTTTTTGAAAGCAATAAACGTTTTTAATCGTATTTAAAATTCATGTTATTATTATTTCGTTTATTGATTTATCATTGTAATTAGATCTGGACACGGTGGCCTAATTAATTAGGTCACTGAGATGTTAAATTTTTATATATTACCTGGTCTTGGCGCATTATAGCCTTAGATGCTAATGCGCCAATAAAACCAAACCAAACCAAACCAAACAGTGGTCTCAGATGGTTTTTAAATTCTATTCAGTAGGAAGCAGTCAGGGATTTTATTATTAATGGGAAGCAGTCAGGGATTTTATTCTAAATGGGACGCATTCAGGAATGTAATCCTAGTTGGCTACTTGAAGCTACTAGACTTTTATACAACTAAGAGATACTGTTCAAGGCTCTGAACTAAATTTCATATATACAGCTGACACATGTCGAGGAGAACGTGTGGGTTGCATAAAAAAATTATCTACTGATACAAAAAAAAAAAAAGAGTGCTTAGTGTAGAGGCTATCCACTTACATTAAGGGAGGCAGCAAAGGAAGTAAGCTAACCCTTAGCCATAATTATGAGAGCATCATTAGATTCAGGAGAGAGAGAGAAAGAGAGAGATCTCTGTGGACTGGAGATGTGCATATATATCCCCAATTCACAAAGGGTGACATGTGTAATTACAGAGCTGTTAGGTTAACTTCTATTCCAGAGAAAATAATGGAGTCTCTGGTTAAAGAAGTAATGCAGGATCATCTGGACAGCAATGCGCTTACATTACAGTCACAGCATGGATTTGTTAAGGGGCAGTCTTGTCTGACTTATCTGATTGGATATTGTGATATAGTTACAAAGCAACTGGATGCAAAAAATAAATGCTATCCATTTACAGGTAGGCCCTGACTTACACCAGGATTACATTCCACCTCCTCAGGGTAATTATCTGAAGCGGCGTAAATCGAAGAAGAATTATAATGTATTTAAATGAGATAGATTCCTTCACTTCGAAAATTGAACCATAAAATTTAATGTGTTTTTTATATTAAATTTGTGGTTATTTTATAATTATGAGATATAAATAATATTTAGAGATAAAATTTAAGTAATAAAATAAAAATTTAACTTAGTGCTTCATTCCTGTAGAGCCATCTTTGGAGTATATAATAATGTCACTGCCCCCCATTGATGTTCTTTGACAATGGCGTAATGGGATAGGACTGATGGCCAAAGTACTTTGGCCTTAGAAAAGAACTGCAGCAATGACGTCTGGTGAGTCTTTCTCTCTTCTAACATATTGTAGTAGGGCTTCAGTATGTTAGTAACAGCTCTTTGGATGGAAGAGCTGTGTTCCCAGTCTGGGTCATTATCACATAGAATTTCACAGCCTGTTTGCATTTGTACCAAAGCTGATTGAAGTGTCTTTACAATGAAGATCCTAATTGGCACAGTCTCTTGCTCTTCCTCTTCCTCCACAGAATCCTGTTTAGCCAGTTGTGCAGCCAGCTCCTCCAAGTCCTTTGAAAGAGGCTCACCATGGCTTTGCGGCAACTCACTGACATCATCATTGTCAACCTTGTCAAGGCCAACATCCTCAGCCATTAGAATTACATCTTCAGTCACTGCTGGAACTGGCTCAAACTCAAAGTATGACACTGCATCAGGCGTCAATTTTCTCCAAACACCATTCATGCATGATTGCAACACTTCTTACCAGGCTGCAGCAATGTTACTTATGGCCTTAAGGACGTTGTAGGATCTCCAGTAGTCCCTCACAGTCATTGAGTTAGATGCCTGCACTGCCTCAATAATCCCTTTGAAGGTCATATGTAAATAGTACATCTTGAAGGTAACAATAATGCCCTGATCAATTGGCTGCAACAGTGAGGTGGTGTTGGGTGACAAATAAATGACCTTCACATTCAGAACGTTGTTAGGGATATCTTCAAAGTTGGCTGGATGTACTGGAGCATTGCTGAGTACTAAAACAATGTTTTTGGGTAAGTTTTTATGCCACCTTGGGACAAAAGTATGAAGTGTGCCATTCACCAAAAAGGGTCTGGTCACCCATGCCTTCTTATTAGAGTGCCAGAAAACAGGAAATAGTCTTCACAGTGCCCTTCATAACACGTGGATTCTCTGATTGGGACACCAATGTCGGCTTTAACTTAAAAGTGTCCGATGCATTATCACCCAGAAGTAATGTAAGCCAATCTTTTCTAGCTTTAAAACTAGGGGCAGACCTCTCTTCACAGGCTATGTAAGTCCTACCAGGCATCTTCTTCCAGTACAGCCTTGTTTCATCAACATTAAAGATCACGTCTGGGGTGTAGCAGCTTTCATCCATTAACTTTTAGAATATGGGAGAATATTGCTCAGCACCTGCAGTGTCGGTGCTAGCTGCCTCACCAGTAATTTTCACATTGTGAATCCTTGCCCACTTTTTGAACTGGGAAAACCAGTCCCTGCAAACTGAAAATGATTCAGTCCCTCTCAATTCCTCATTAATTTCATTGAATAAGCTCCTAGCTTCGTCCATAACTACTGCTGGTGTTACAGGAATGTTATTTTGGTTCATATCATCTATCCACAGCACTAATAACTTTCTCATTGTCTCACTCCTTCAATAAGTTGTTCTAGAAACTCTTACATTAACAATTCCTGTATATGATTGCTTGACCTTCTCAGCATTATTTATAATGGTTGTAACAATAGAAGGTGCTTCCTGTATATGACTTCTTGACCTTCTCAGCATTATTTATAATGGTTGTAACAATAGGTGCTAAATTTAAGATGTTCCACACCTCCGAACACTGCTTACCAGATTCCGTATGACGAATAATGTCCATTTTCACTTCAATCGTTAGAGATTTATGGCTTTTTTTTTTTAACATGTGCAGGCACAGAGTCACCACTATGCTTAGAAGACATGGTATTTAAAATAATAAGGCACTAATGAACACCGGAAATTATTAAAATTTAAGGCACAGCTCGCAACACGTGCACACTGGTGGGACATCGACACTAGCACCATCTAGATACCCACTTTCTGTGCTGCATTTACTCTTGTGTTTTCAAATTTTCTTTATATATATATATATATATATATATATATATTTTTTTTTTTTTTTTTAATTGTTATTTTAAAAAGAGCATTAATATGAAACAGCGTAAATTGAAGCATTGTAAAGCGGGGCCTACCTGTCAGGCAACACAGTGTTGCCTGACAGGTAGGACTTTGGAGAACCTTTTTATAGTGTTGTACATAAAAGAGTGCTGTACAAATCGGAGCAATGTGGCATTAAGGGCAAGTTACTACTCTGGATTAAGGGATAGGTGAGTGAGAGAAGGCAGTGGTTATTAATGGATACTGCTCTTAATGGACTAATATTATTGGTGGATTTACCCAGGGTTCAGTGCTGGGCCAATTGTTTTCCATATATATGATATTGATGAAGGTATATCAGGTTTAATGTTTGCAGATGATACAAAAGCTGACAGGATGATTAATGACAGTAATGGAGGTACTTCTGCTGCATCAAGATCTATAAAAATTAGGCAGGTGGGCTGAGAAATGGGAATTGAAGTTTTGATGTTGACAAATGTGTAGTACTGCATATGTGTAGCAGTGCTACACTCGGGGAAGTAGAAAATGAAGAGTATTTGGGGGTAATTGTGGAGTCTGATATGAAGTTCTCTGAGCAGTGGAGATAGGCTGCAGGACAGCTCATGGGTTTTGTCAGTGATATACAGGATTTTTCCTATCATAGATAAGGAGGTGATTAGCCCATTATATAAGGCAGTAGTCAGGCCACATCTTGAGTACTGCATACAGGTGTGGAGGCCCGCTTCAGGAAGGATATAGAGCTGCTGGAAATGGGTACAGAGAAGTTCAATGAGATTGGTGAGGGGGGAGGTGGCAAAGGTGTGCTCTTACCAAAGAAAGGTTTCAGTTCTGCAAATTGCAGTGTCTGGAGACTAGGCACCTGCAAGGTGATCTTATTGAAGTGTTTAGGGCTTTGAATGGATTGAGGAAGGATGGTTGTAGGATAGATGTGTGGAGATTTGCCTTCAACCGGTGGGTGGTTGATTGTTGGAATAAACTTCCATTTGGTTTTGTGGAAGTGGGCTGTTTGATAAATAAATTCAAGGAGAACTAGGCATTGTTGGAGATGTGGACAGGTGATGTGAGAGGGTTTTTATTGGCTAATGCTTTATAAGCTTGCTTTCTTGCATTATATACTACTACTACTAATAATAAAGTAGGTAAACAAGCTTCTATGTTATGATGTCCAGATAGATTGGGAAATCATTTATATCAGACATGTCAAACTCAGCAATGCATACTGGCCAGATGTTTTGTTTAGTGTGGGATTCAATTTTTTCTGGATGTTAATGCAGCTAATTTTATAGTTTTATTAATGTATAATGTACATATAAATTGCCAATAAATATATTATGTAATATTAATGTAACTATTCATTTGCTGAGAAAAAAAAATCAAGTGTTCTAATTACATCCTATGTTGCTGCTATGTTTTTTTTTTTTTTTTTTTTTGCATCATAGATGGAATGGCCCTTTTGAGAAATCTGTTAGGGTTACCTGATTACTTGTTTATGTCTTGGATAAATTGATTTAATGTCCTTCATAGGTGTCCTTCCATGCTTCAAAGGTTGCTATGCTTCCACCCTTCCCCACTCCAATCCATTTGTTGTTTGGTGGCAGAAAACAGTTTTTGTGTTGATGTAATTCATTTAGTTGGAAGTTGACCATGTGTACTGTTAGGAATTACGAAGGTCTTGAAGGGATCTTTGTCTAGGCAATAGTCTAAAGAATGGCACCCAAAATGTGCCTTTTTGGATTCAAATTTAACCAGGCCCTTTAGGGTTGGTATCCATACAACAGAAAGACATATTTGTTAATGTGCTTCAGCTTGTGGATTTTTTCTTATTTTATGTGAGCAAAGGTCTCAACTTGTCTCCCAATGCATTATTACCAAGGAGCAAGGTTAGGCAATCTTTAAGCTGCTTTAAAATGTGGCATTGCTTTATTTTTTACTCTTTTTAGTAATGTATGTACAGTCAGGCATTCTTTTCCAAAATAAGACAGTCAAATTGACATTGAATGCTTGCTCTATCAAATAATTACTGTCCTTGATTACATTAGTCTTTAGTTTTGGAAACTCTTGTGCCACTTCTGCATTAGTACAAGCAGCATCACTACTCACTTTTTTGTTATGCAGATATGTGCAGACTTCAATTGGTTGAACCACATTGACAGCTTCTCTGTTTCACTTCTTTACATTCAAGTGTCTGTAACCACTTCAAGTCTTTTCCTTGATTGGCTGAAGGCTAAGTTGGTAATGCATCACTGATTTTGATTCCCAATTCACAGGCAATGACTTCTGCATCTCTGCTATTACACCAGAATGTTCTTTAGTAATGACAGTGTTCTTCATAGGTGCGGTACTTTTCATTTGTTCCTTAATCTTATGATCTCTGGTGTTCACTGTCTGCTAAATTATATTTTTAAATGTGATTTTATTTTTGTAGCTCTAGTACTTTCACATTGTTTCTTGACCATCATTACAATGGTAAAATCTGTATATAAGTATAGTGCGAAAGCATCAGTAATACCTAGCCAAATCTGAATGAACAGAATATTAGCAAAGTGGCATCATTTTAAGTTATATCTCATATTGTGAATACCTTCACAACGAGTTGCCATGATATTGCACTACTTCGAATAAGAAACACTTCACCTGAGGAGAAGACTAATGTTACTTATTCTCAGGTATTCACAATATGAGATATAACTTATAATGATCCCGCTTTGCTAATATTCTGTTCATTCAGATTTGGCTATGTATTATTGATGCTTTTGCACTATACTTATACACATAAAATCCAAGGAAGTGAAGCCAGTGGACATCGCTGGACAGTGCAGTGTCGAGTCAGTTTAGTGTGACATAAGCATTGGGAGATCAAAATTGAGAGTAGGAGTGTGCTATAGGCCTAATGACTCTGATGAGTATAATAAGAAACTGTACAGGGAAATAGTGGGTCAGTAAATCAGAGAGTCTTATAATGGGAGATTTTAATTTCCCAGATATTGACTGGAATTTGTGGGTTGGTCACTCACACACTAGCAAGGCTTTTGTGCATTTATTGGATGCTTGTTTTCTACATCAGCATGTTCGGGAGGCAACTAGAGGGAGTAATATACTTGATCTGATTATCAGTAGTGATTCTTCATGCATTGAGAATCTGCAGATAAAGGAACCACTAGGTGTCAGTGATCATAGTGTGCTGAAGTGGGATTTACTCAAAGACGTAACTACCATCAGGGGTAAAAGGAAGGGTTATTGCTTTCGTAAAGGCAATGGTCTGGGACAGTATTTAAATTCTATACAGTGGGACTAACTGTTGATGTTACCAACAGCAAATTCAAAATGGGAAGCATTCAAAGAACTTATCTTGGAAGCTACTAGGCTTTACATACCAACTAAGAAATATTGTTCAAGGTTTAGGCCTAAATGGATGTCAGATGAACTGATGAGGCATATGGCAGAGAAGAAACATGCATGGGATACATACAAATTAACACATGACACAGAAGCCTATGATAGATACAAGTTGATCTGTAACCAAGTTACAAAGGAGGTTAGGCAGGCGAAGGCAGATTACGAGAAATCTTTGGCAAGGGATGCAAAGAAAAATAGCAAAGAGTTCTTTACTTATGTAAACTCTAGAAGGAAGGGGATGAATCAGATTGGTCCACTCGATATCGATGGGTCAACTGTTGATGATCCTGCTCAGGTAGCTAACAAACTAAATGAATATTTTGCATCGACATTCGCACATGAGGAGTTATTTAACGAGGGGAATGCCAGAGGTGTATTCAACTCTAGCAGTAAGCTAGAGAAACTTGTAATAACTGAGAGTAAAGTGGAGGAGAAATTGTTGAAGATAAACACAAGAAAGGCACCCGGGGTGGATGGGATCTATCCTGTTATATTAAAGGAGGCAGCAGAGGAAGTAAGCAAACCCTTAGCCATAATTATGAGAGCTTCCTTGGACTCAGGGGAGCTACCCACAGACTGGAGATGTGCAAATGTGACCCCAATTCACAAAGGAGGATCAAAGGCTGACAAAAGTAATTATAGACCTGTGAGTTTAACTTCTGTTCCAGGAAAATTAATGGAGGCACTAGTTAAAGAAACACTGCAGGATCATTTAGACAAGACTTCAGTTATAGCTCGGACACAGCATGGTTTTGTTAAGGGGAAGTTTTGCCTGACCAATTTGATTGGATACTATGATGCAGTCACAAAGGAACTGGATGCAGGGAATAACTTTGATATTATATACTTGGATCTTAGAAAGGCTTCTGATACTGTTGCACATGGAAGACTGCTGCACAAATTGGAGCAGTGTGACATTGGAGGCAAATTGCTGCTGTGGATAAAGGGGTGGCTGAGGGGGAGATGACAGAGAGTGGTAATCAATGGACACTGCTCGTTGTGGACTAATGTTATTAGTGGAGTCCCTCAGGGCTCAGTGTTGGGTCCATTATTGTTTTCTGTATTCATAAATGATATTGATGATGGTATATCAAGCTTAATGTCGAAGTTTGCAGACGATACAAAGGTAGTCAGGGTTGTCAAGGACACTACTGACACTATGCTGCTGCAACAGGATCTGGAAAGGTTGAGCAGATGGGCTGAGAGGTGGCAAATGAAGTTTAACATTGACAAATGTCAAGTACTACACATGGGAAACAGCAACCCCAGAGCAACGTATCAACTCTGTGGTACTACACTGACAGTGGTAGAGAATGAAAAGGACCTGGGGGTAATTGTGCAGGCAGATATGAAGTTCTCTGAACAGTGCAGACGGGCTGCAAGAGTAGCTCATTGTGTCTTATCAATGATTATATTAATAAGTTAGGTGGATGCCCTCCTTCGAGGGCATCCACCCTGTCCTTCAAGCTCTCATATAGGCCCATAAGAACGCTGAGTTGTTGCCTGATTTCGATACACTCCTTGCATCGTGCACACACAAAGACATCCCCTCATGGCAATATCATGTCCCGTACCTGAATGCTCCACAAACATCATTCAAGCTGTGCATTTTAAGAGGCTGTGATTCAGAAGGCAACTGCCCCCCCCCCCCTCAGTTCTCCTCTGAGCCACAGCACTTCCATTAGCTTGAGCCTTTTGTTTTGCTGCTCTGGTCTGAGTCATGATTTCTTTTAATTTAAATAAAATTTCAATTTCAGTTTATAATCCTAACTTATCTCCCAACACAGTTATAACGGGATATATATTTCTTAGTGTCAAGTATTAATTATCTCCGAGTTCCCTTTATATAACTTCCATATCAGTTATGTATTAATTAATTATGTTACGTTTGTAATCTAAGTCGGTATATGTATTTAGTTAAAAGTACAATTTAAATGCAAACGAAGTTCAACAAGTTTAATAGATTTTACCGATCACTGAAAATATTATAACCTATACTATACTAACGCTATCTAGGTTCGATATATAACGATCGTATGCCAAAGAAAAAGGCGGGAAGTTACGAACTATGGACACTTAAGTATTAATTAACTTTCAAATCTCGCTGTCTCAATTCAGAATAAACTAACGATCCTTACTAGGTCTATATAAGCTGATCTGTAACCAAGTCACAAACGAGGTTAGGCAGGCAAAGGCAGATTATGAGAAATCTTTGGCAAAGGATACAAAGAAAAACAACAAAGAGTTCTTTACTTATGTAAACTCTAGAAGGAAGGAGATGAATCAGATTGGTCCACTTGATATCGATGGTTCAACTGTTGATGATCCTGCTCAGGTAGCTAACAAACTAAATGAATATTTTGCTTCGACATTCACACACGAGGAGTTATTTAGCGAGGGGAATGCCAGAGGTGTATTCAACTCTGGCAGTAAGCTAGATAATCTTGTAATAACTGAGAGTAAAGTGGAGGAGAAATTGTTGAAGATAAACACAAGAAAGGCACCTGGGGTGGATGGGATCTATTCAGTTATATTAAAGGAGGCAGCAAAGGAAGTAATAAAACCCTTAGCCATAATTATGAGAGCTTCCTTGGACTCAGGGGAGGTACCCATAGACTGGAGATGTGCAAATGTGACCCCAATTCACAAAGGAGGATCAACGGCTGACACAAGTAATTATAGACCTGTGAGTTTAACTTCTGTTCAAGGATAATTAATGGAGGCACTGGTTAAAGAAGCACTGCAGGATCATCTAGACAAAACTTCAGTTATAGCCCGGACACAGCATGGTTTTGTTAAGGGGAAGTCTTGCCTGACCAATTTGATTGGATACTATGATGCAGTCACAAAATAGCAGTATGACCCTTTCGTGTCCACCGGCAACCTCCAAAAACACTAATTTTCGTTTCACACTTTTCTCTCTAACAGTATCCCAACACCCAAAAATCAGTCAGCCTGATGCCGTTTTTAATTTGACACGAACACTGGACGTCCACTCATTTCCTGTTTTGGCTCCAACGGTGTCATAGATCAAAGGAGGCACCTCGCATAATTCCACTTCACGTCTTATTGTTCTTCCTTAAGTAACCCTTTCATGCCCGTTCTGAAATGGCATCCCTTTACTTAGTCCTGCTGTTCCCATTTGCTCTCTCATATTATTTGAATTACTTGTTTAGCACTTTGCTACTATTCTCGATTCTCACACTTAAACTGTCCCATCACTAAATCTAACGTTCTTCTAACTATCCCATCTGTCATAAACTGTCCCATCACTAAATCTAATGTTCTTCTAACGTTAAATCTAACTTTAACATTATTTCTAGCAAAACAATTATTTTTATTTTAAATTTGTAGGATTTTACATCTTACATTGTCAAGTAGGCAAGCTTATAGCTTACACTGCTTACTAGTGCCTACCGCTTACTTCAAATAAACGGTGTCCAGTTATTTTTATTATGGCTCATTTCGAGGAAATGCAAAAAACAATTGAATTTATGTGCCTATAAAAGATTTCCGGAAAGTGATTTAACTTATATTTATTTAGTAAACTTTGCCGATACTTACCAGTGAAGAAACGAAGCACTTGAACAGTACACTTCACCGAGCGAATGACTATTTAATATTCAACTATACTGTACTATACATAACTTCAAATGTCAAACGGTGAGAGTTACAGTAAGCTAACACGCTTTAGAGGGGCTAGACTTGCACTCCCATTCCGACGTTGCCACATTATTTGCATAATTGACAAATGACAAAGTATATTTTGATTTTACCGACAGAGGCGATAGAAGACAGAGCCGTATTTACTGTCATTTAAAACATTGATATTTGATATTTTATTCAAATCCAATAGTGTTGAAAACCAACGATTTAAACTTTATCTAGGTATGAAAAAATTTTGTATAATTTATTTTTTCTTAAATTTTTAATTTAAATTGTTTAATTTTTTTTGACTGCTAAGGGGCCCTTTGATTGAACGGGGCCCTAGGCTGCAGCCCATAATCATCATCATCATCAGCCATTTTCAATCCACTGCAGGATGCAGCCCATAAAGACCATGCCTAAATTCGCCCCTGATTGCAATGGCAGAAAACAAGTAGAGGGGATAAGCTGATTCATGAAAAACTTGCATTAAGACCTAAGAAATGCACATGAGAGCAGGAACAGGCTTTAATGCACTGAAAAAAAAAAATTGCTAATGCCAGATCACAAAGAGTAGAGAGAGAGCAGGTTTGTGCCAGAATGAGCCAGTGGGTAAAGATTTTCTTGACAGTTGATCATCTTTAGTAATGAAGATTTTCTTCATTACTAAAGATCACCTTCAGTAATGATGCTCTCAGCCCACTGGAAACCCAACAGATGTTTCAGTTAAACCAAATACATCTTTTTGCTGACACTGGGCCAAAATTATATTAACTGTTTCTAAAAAAGAAACAAATGGTAAATGAAACTGATAACACTTCAGTTGGCATCTCATCTGATGCTATCTCAACCATCCATGAAGCAGCAAAAGCCAAAATTGAATTAGAATTATTGAAAACTGAATGAAATGGAAAGTGCAATTGCATATTGGCAGCATGGAAGTCTATCTTTACTCAGACAATGATGCAGTGCTAGAATTACATGCAAATGATGTGAGATGAAACAGGATACTGACCTTTTCTTAGAAAGGGCAAGTGAAAACTGGACTGGCTGAAGTGTACCACTTGCAAGAAAATCAGTTGGATAAATCTTTCTCAACCAAACTCAAATAATGAATAAAATTATCCAGGGGAACTGCAGAGGCCTGCAGAATAATTTAGATAACCTCGGTGCTTTTCTCATGCAAATTAATCCAGTAGGTGTATGCCTATAGAAAACTTCCATAAGTTTATTTCAAAATTCCAAAGTCCTTACTGTGTATGGGTAAGATAGGGGTTAAGACTCCTGCTTGCAGAGGGTTGCAGTTGTGGTTAAATCTGTCATGTCTTTTAGACTTAATAAACTACAATCAACTACTTAGTCATGGTAGTTTGGATTGCAATAGGAATAACCATGACACATTTATATTCCATCATCTTATCCTTGCTCTCAGACAGAACTTGACGGTTTTCTCATACAGATCCCATATCATGGCTGTCTACTTGATGATTTCATTGGTAACCATCCATTATGGGGATCTTCAACTATAGATAAGAGACCAGTTACCTGAGAAATTCCTTGACAGCTAACCTAACTTAAATTCTGGCTCTCCAACTGTTATTCAACTACCAGTGGGTACTACCTTAGCCAAATGCTTGTCCATGTGTTCAGCACCTTTCCCTGGGCATTGGATGGTCAGTACTGAATGATCCATTTCCCCATCTGTTCAGTTCAAACACAGATTGTCTCATATCCTGCAGGATGAACAAAGACTGGAATAACTACTTTTGTCCTACTCAACAACTAGTATATACATTAATCAGCAGTTTGAAGATACAACTCAAGGTGTACCATAACTAACACACCTGTGTGTGTGTGTTAGTTATGGTACACCAAAACCAGTGGTTGAATGTAGATTGCTCCAAAGCCAAACCAAGAAAATCATCATTCTCAATGTAACTCTGATTATCTTTGCATTAACTGTCAACAAAAATACTGACCCTAAACTTATATGGAAAAAGATACAATTTCTGAATAGGAAATTTCTACCACTGCAATCTCCAATCATATGATGGAATGGGCATGATCTGTTCTCTTCTACTGAAATCACAAATGCTTTAGTAGAATTCTATAAAATTTTTGCCTCATTCTCTTACGAAGGTCTTCCTTTTCAGCACATTAAAACTGAATGAGGAATATTATAAAGTTCAAATCTCTCACTTCCATAGTCAATCTCTTATCTGTTAATAAAATATATATTAATAATAATAGATAAAAATATTTATTATTGCTCTTATATTATTTCTCCCCTGACTGGGGGGGGGTTCCCATCCGTGATGGGTATTGTTATCAAGTACACAGGGTGTTATTATTATTATATTGTTATTATTATTATCATCAACATCAGTAGAAGTAATAGTGGCAAACGATATAAGGAAGCAAGCTTATACAACATAAGCAGAAGAAAAAAAAACTTTATCCACCTCATCCATTAATCTCTCTAATAATGTCTAATTCTTCCTTAAATTTATTTAAACTACCCATTTCCACAACACACACTGGTAATTTGTTCCGACAATCATCTCTGGCTGAAAGGAAATTTTTGCATATTTATCCTGCAATGATCATTCCTTAATTTGAATTTGTGTCTCCACTCAGACTACGTGAGGAGGACGGATTCCATCAGTATTGAGCATACTTGATCCACTGATTGATTGAGGCTTAAAATCTGATTTAGGCTTAAAAACTTCAATCAGATTTCATTGCAGGTACTCCAGTTTCCAAAACTGAACCCATTTCTTGATAATAGTACCTTTTTATTCCCCTTATTAATCCTCACTGTTCCTCTCTGAACCCATTCCAGCAGATCCATGTCCTTCTTAAAATGAGGCTTCCTGTTCTGTATGCAGTACTCAAGATGCGGCCGTAAGCATTGCCTTATACAATGGGATAATCACCTCCTTGTCCCTACTGGCAAAATTCCTGTATATCATTGAAAAAATCTCTTGTGCTGTCCTGACAGCCTGTCTGCACTGCTCAGAGCTTCATGTTTGACTGCACAATTATCCTCATGACTTCATTCTCTACTAACCTGAATGTGGAGGCGCCTCCGTAGCCAGGTGGGAAGGAGCAGCAGTGCGTAGCACACGCTTCTTGATTAGACCGGGGTTCGAGCCCGTCACCACCAAATACGGAGGATGTGGAAAGGTCAGGGAATGACCACCGCATATTCCCGGAGCAATATGGCCTTAGTTGCTAATGCTCCTAAAAACCAAACAACATAACACATAACAACCTGAATGTAGTACCACATTCAGAAATCCAGAATTACTGCTACCCATATGAAGTATCTTGCATTTGTCAATGTTAAAACTTCAATTACCACTTCTCAGCCCATCTGTTCAATTTTTATAGGTCCTGTTATTGTTCATCCTCTGAACCTTTGTGTTATCTGCAAACTTAGACATTAAACCTGATATGTCTTCATCAGTATCATTATTATATATTGAAAACAATGGGTTTTGTGCTGAAACTTTGGGGGTCCACTAATAATGTTAGTCCAAGAAGAGATGTGCCCTTTGATAACCAATGTCTTTTCTCACTCAACCATTCCTTTGTTTTATCCATAGTAGAAAATTCCTCCTGGTGCCACACTGCTTCAATTTGTACAGTGGTCTTCGATATTAAAAGCTTTCCTGAAATCCAAATATATGATATCAGAATTATGTTTTTCACCCTGTTCCTTTTTTTGCTGCATCAACATATCCAATCAACTTGGTCAGAAAAGAACCCCCGTCCTTTTCACAAAACCATTCTTTGACTGCATTCCTGTCTAGATGGTCCCGCATTTCTTTAACCAGTGAACTTCATTATTTGCATTTAGAAGAAGAAGAAGCTCTAACTTATTAATATAATCATGTTTATCTAGTATTATCTATATCTAGTATCTCCTTTATCTGCCCTCTGTATAGTAATGTCCTTATTTCCCCACAGTTTTCGTAAAGCTGAACTGTCATGTGTATTCAATTTAGGAAGTCGTGTTTCTTTTATGTTATTCACTACTTGGTTAACTTGTTGAATAAATACATCTTTTTGTGGAATATTACGAAGTCCAAATTCAATATCAATTACGCATTGTTTTTTTTTTTTTTTTTTTTTTTGCAAAAAACAGTGCGTAATTGATATTGAATTGTTTTTTGCAAAAAACAATTCAATATCCTGGCAACCCGAGTTCCTGTAGGAAAGTATTGTTTCCTACAGGAACTCAGCATTTTCATCCTTAGCCACACATGTATATAACATTATAAAACCCTTTAAACAGGTAATACAATTTGGGATTAAGAACTACGATACATTATTTAATAATCTTAAAGACTGTAGACTCGGCGACAATGACAATTTATTCTCACTAGATGTGTCAGATACCTCCATTTATCATGAAGTAGACCCGGCACTGTTTACCAATTTGGTCAATCAATACAATAAAACGTTAACCACGTATCGAAAAAACGACTACATTACTATGGTTCAGTTAAAGGAATTGAAGTCCAGAACATGCAATATTCCTGCACTTTTCGGTCAGGTAAAATTACACAAGACTGGATTTCCTATTCGACCTATTGTTTCCTACAGGAACTCGGCATTTTCATCCTTAGCCACACATGTATATAACATTATAAAACTCTTCAGACAGGTAATACAATTTGGGATTAAGAACTATGATACATTATTTAATAATCTTAAAGACTGTAGACTCGGCGACAATGACAATTTATTCTCACTAGATATTACCTCGTTATATACGAATGTAAACGTTGAATACACATTAGATATTATTTGGGATATGTTAAATAAAGACGACACCGATTAATTATACAAAGCTACCTATTAAGGAAATTTTTCACTTAATTAAACTGTTAGTTGAGGCCAACTACATCACCTTTCAAGACAAGGTGTACAAACAAATTTTTGGATTGCCAATGGGTTTGAGCCCGAGTGGCTTAATGTCAGAGATCTATCTCTCAATGATTGAGCATATACATTTGACACCTTTTCGACCCCGTATCACATACTATGGGAGGTATTTAGACGATGTTCTAGTTATTACCGATAGTAGTACTATCCAAGACATTTTACATTCGTTTAATAATATTCATTCTAGACTCAAATTTACATTGGAAAGGGAGGATACAGATACAAAGTCATTAAACTTTCTAAATTTCACGCTTATCCGAGACTCGAATAAAATACAATTTAGTATCTATCGAAAACCTACAAACACCGGTATGCTTCTACATTATAATAGCTATCACCTGTTCACCTACAAAAGATCGATTATCTTTAATCAATTTCTAAATGCCTATAAATATTCAACGACAGAATCTGCTTTGGATTCAGAAATACAAATATTAACTAGCAGATTCTTAAACAGGGGTTATTCCATTACCACAATAAACCGAATTAGGGTACAGGCTAAGGATAGGATACAAAATACTACACCAATCAACAATAGTAATATCAAAAAATACTTTATTTCTGTCCCATATGTTGAACAGTGGCACAAACAGCTTAACAGATTCTTTAAAGATACCGAATTTAAAATTGTAGCTAGGCCAATACGGAAATTACATACCATACTGAACATTCGCTCGGTTCTTTCCGCATTCGCAACACAAATTAATGATCTGGTATACAACATTTCTTGCGGTGATTGCGACTCGTCTTACCAAGGTTCGACGCGATTTTCTCTTAATATTCGTGTAAATCAACATGAAGCCTCAGTTCATGCTTCTCGTTCAGCAGCGTCAGAATTAGCCTTTCATGCCATTAACGAAAAGCATACTTTTTTATTTAACGAGGCCAAAATACTTAACGTTCAACGTAATTATACACAACTATTAATTGCAGAAACCGTTGAAATTAAATTACACGAGAATTCTGTTAATGTTCGCGGCCATATTTGATCTCCGATGCGTGGACCTTTACACGCATGTGCAAAGACAAATAATCACTATTTAAGTGTCAGGTTAACCCGATTCGGTAATTTTCATTCCTGTGATCACGACATACGGTAGAAAAGCATTGTCAGCTTCAGGAAGGAAAATTGTTTTGAATATTTTTGTTAAATTCTTTTAATTGCGTTAATTTGATTTTTAATTGTTTTAAATTGATTTGAATTGTGTTAAATTGATTATTTAATTATTTATATTTTACTCTAATGTACCGGTAAGTTGTCGATTTTTTTCCGTTTTAATTTCTGGAGGGTATCATACGGAAGTGTTCTACGTACTATATTGAGTTAAACTCCTCTTATTATCTTACTAATATTATTATCAACGTAGAACATATTGAGTATTACAGCTCTGATTCATACTATCGGGAGTCTGCTAACGAGGCTAGTAGGGGCCAGACGTGTTCAAAGCCGCTAAGTGGATTTTTCTTATTTATTGATTTGAAATTATTGTTTTTCTAAAACTTTTGATTTAAATTTAGTAGTATAGCATTATCTTGTGATTTTCTGATTAATTTGGTGTATTTATTCTTTACTCGGCCTTGCAATTGCATAAAAGTATCGGTAAGGGTATCCATGTGTTACAAGTTGCAACTCTGCTGAACGAGAAGTTTTTTAGCCATATTTAGCAGCTTATTGAATATTTTTTGCATCAAATTGTTTTTTGTGAGTGGCTTGTAGACCTAGTAAGGATCGTTAGTTTATTCTGAATTGAGACAGCGAGATTTGAAAGTTAATTAATACTTAAGTGTCCATAGTTCGTAACTTCCTGCCTTTGTCTTTGGCATACGATCGTTATATATCGAACCTAGATAGCGTTAGTATAGTATAGGTTATAATATTTTCAGTGATTGGTAAAATCTATTAAACTTGTTGAACTTCGTTGGCATTTAAATTGTACTTTTAACTAAATACATATAACGACTTAGATTACAAACGTAACATAATTAATTAATACATAACTGATATGGAAGTTATATAAAGGGAACTCGGAGATAATTAATACTTGACACTAAAAAATATATATCCCGTTATAACTGTGTTGGGAGATAAGTTAGGGTTATAAACTGAAATTGAAATTTTATTTAAATTAAAAGAAATCATGACTCAGACCAGAGCAGCAAAACAAAAGGCTCAAGCTAATGGAAGTGCTGTGGCTCAAAGGAGAACTGAGGGGGGCAGTTGCCTTCTGAATCACAGTCTTCTAAAATGCACAGCTTGCATGATGTTTGTGGAGCATTCAGGTACGGGACATGATATTGCCATGGGGGGATGTCTTTGTGTGTGCACGATGCAAGGAGTGTATCGAAATCAGGCAACAACTCAGCGTTCTTATGGGCCTATATGAGAGCTTGAAGGACAGGGTGGATGCCCTCTAAGGAACTAAATTGAGGGGCCCATCAAGCTCTCAGCTGCCCACATCAACGCCAGAGCTTGCACTTGGTCATCGCGCAACACAGCGGCAACCCCAAGGCAGAATGCGCTGGTCCCAAAGGAACTAGTAGTTGTTGGTGACTCTATTGTCAGGGAAATGGGGAACATGTTTTGTAAAAAGGATAGGTGGAACAGGACCAGGGTATGTCTGCCAGGGCAAAGGTTGATGACGTTGTAGAGCAGGTATCATCTTTTAAGGGCACAAAAGGTGATATAGTTGTACACGTTGGCACTAATGATATCAAGAGTAGGAGACCGGCAGAATTGCTTAACAAGTACAGGTCACTGTTGAAAAAAAGCCGTGAAATAGGGTTGAATTTTTGCTGATGCTATCGAGGCAGTGTTAGGTGGGTCGGAAAACTGCTAGCTTGGGGGGAGACAAAGAAGAATAGATTAACAGTAGCCACTGGCAGAGGTGAAAGAGATTCTTGCACTGCTTCTATTGGAATGAGCAGAAGCCTGAAAAACAAGATGCAGGATATTTCAGAGACTGCTGGGAGTCATTGCGGTACAAGTAAACACATGGGTTGTGTTAGGGTAGCTAAGAATAGAAATAGGTGCATGTATACTTGCGTGTACACCAATGCTAGAAGTTTAGTAAATAAATTTGATGAATTTGAGGTATTGCTCAAAATATCAAAGGCAGATATTGTTGGGATATCAGAGACGTGGTGTCACACAGATATAAGGAATGCAGAACTGGAATTTGGGGAGTACAACGTCTACAGAAAGGATAGGAAGGGGGGAGGGGTTATGCTATTAGTTAAGAAATACAATAAAATCCAAGGAAGTGAAGCCAGTGGACATCGCTGGACAGTGCAGTGTCGAGTCAGTTTGGTGTGACATAAGCATTGGGAGATCAAAATTGAGAGTAGGAGTGTGCTATAGGCCTAATGACTCTGATGAGTATAATAAGAAACTGTACAGGGAAATAGAGTGGGATAGTAAATCAGAGAGTCTTATAATGGGAGATTTTAATTTCCCAAATATTGACTGGAATTTGGGGGCTGGTCACTCACACAGTAGCAAGGCTTTTGTGGATTTATTGGATGATTGTTTTCTACATCAGCATGTTCGGGAGGCAACTAGAGGGAAGAATACTCTTGATTTGATTATCAGCAGTGATTCTTCATGCATTAAGAATCTGCAGATAAATGAACCACTAGGTGGCAGTGATCAGTGTGCTGAAGTGGGATTTACACAAATAGATAACTACCATTAGGGGTGAAGGGAAGGGTTATTGCTTTCGTAAAGGCGACTACGATGGACTGAGACAGTATTTAAATTCTATACAGTGGGACCAACTGATGATGTTACCAACAGCAAATGCAAAATGGGAAGCATTCAAAGAACTTATCTTGGAAGCTACTAGGCTTTACATACCAACTAAGAAATATTGTTGAAGGTTTATACCTAAATGGATGTCAGATGAACTGATGAGGCATATGGCAGAGAAGAAACATGCATGGGATACATACAAATTAACATATGGCAGAGAAGAAACATGAATGGGATACATACAAATTAACACATGACACAGTAGCCTATGATAGATACAAGTTGATCTGTAACCAAGTTACAAAGGAGGTTAGACAGGCGAAGGCAGATTACAAGAAATCTTTGGCAAGGGATGCAAAGAAAACCAGCAAAGAGTTCTTTACTTATGTAAAGTCTAGAAGGAAGGGGATGAATCAGATTGGACCACTTGATATCAATGGGTCAACTGTTGATGATCCTGCTCAGGTAGCTAACAAACTAAATGAATATTTTGCATCGACATTCACACATGAGGAGTTATTTAGCGAGGGGAAAGCCAGAGGTGTATTCAACTCTAGCAGTAAGCTAGAGAATCTTGTAATAACTGAGAGTAAAGTGGTGGAGAAATTGTTGAAGATAAACACAAGAAAGGCACCTGGGGTGGATGGGATCTATCCAGTTATATTAAAGGAGGCAGCAGAGGAAGTAAGCAAACCCTTAGCCATAATTATGAGAGCTTCCTTGGACTCAGGGGAGCTACCCACAGACTGGAGATGTGCAAATGTGACCCCAATTCACAAAGGAGGATCAAAGGCTGACAAAAGTAATTATAGACCTGTGAGTTTAACTTCTGTTCCAGGAAAATTAATGGAGGCATTAGTTAAAGAAGCAGTGCAGGATCATTTAGACAAGACTTCAGTTATAGCTCGGACACAGCATGGTTTTGTTAAGGGGAAGTTTTGCCTGACCAATTTGATTGGATACTATGATGCAGTCACAAAGGAACTGGATGCAGGGAATAACTTTGATATTATATACTTGGATCTTAGAAAGGCTTTTGATACTGTTGCACATGGAAGACTGCTGCACAAATTGGAGCAGTGGACATGGAGGCAAATTGCTGCTGTGGATAAAGGGGTGACTGAGGGGGAGAAGACAGAGTGTGGTAATCAATGGACACTGCTCGTTGTGGACTAATGTTATTAGTGGAGTCCCTCAGGGCTGGGTCCATTATTGTTTTCTGTATTCATAAATGATATTGATGATGGTATATCAAGCTTAATGTCGAAGTTTGCAGACGATACAAAGGTAGTCAGGGTTGTCAAGGACACTACTGACACTATGCTGCTGCAACAGGATCTGGAAAGGTTGAGCAGATGGGCTGAGAGGTGGCAAATGAAGTTAAACATTGACAAATGTAAAGTACTACACATGGGAAACAGCAACCCCAGAGTAACGTATCAATCTGTGGTGCTGCACTGACAGTGGTAGAGAATGAAAGGGACCTGGGGGTGGTTGTGCAGGCAGATATGAAGTTCTCTGAGCTGTGCAGACAGGCTGCAAGAGTAGCCCATGGTGTATTGTCAATGATATATAGGAATTTTTCTAGCAGGGATATGGAGGTGATTATTCCCTTGTATAAGGCAATGGTCAGGCCACACCTAGAGTACTGTATACAGGTCTGGAGGCCTCATTTCAAGAAGGATGTAGAGCTGCTGGAACGAGTACAGAGAAGGGCAACAAGATTAGTGAATGGAACAAAGGGGTGCCCCTACGAAGAAAGGCTTAAGTTTTGGAAATTACAGTGTCTGGAGACTAGGCACCAGCGAGGTGATATGATAGAGGTGTATAAAGCCTTGAATGGTTTGAGCATGATTGCTCAATGCTGATGGGGTTCTTCCTCTCGCTCAGAATAATCACCTGAGAAGGCATAAATTCAAATTGAGGAAAGACAGATGTAGGATAGACGTGCGGAAATTTGCCTTTAGCCAGCGGGTGGTTGGTTGGTGGAAGAGACTTCCATCCCTTGTCATGGAAGTTGATAGCCTAAATAAGTTTAAGGCTCAGCTGGACAGGTATTTTGAACGAACAGAGGGGTGAAGTGGAAGTGTTTTTTTTTTTTTTTTTTTTTCGCTGATGCTGCATAAGCTTGCTTTCTTGCATCAAATGCCTCTACTAATGCTAATCTAACGTACATGGACTCTGTGGAGGCCAGAGATGTAAAAAGTGTTTTATGTGAGTTTGCATAGTGTACTGTTGTGGTGCGTTGTAACTCTGGCCGTTGGGCCACTAGTCGGACTTCCCGCTGCCCATCCACTGTCCTGAGGAGGTAGGCCAGGTATAGAGGAATCGGCAGTACTCTGGCAGGCCTGGCCACCTAATTTCCTAAAATTTCAGTGGGGCCTTAAAACAAAAAAAAAAAAAAAGTAGAGGAGGGGTTTAGACTGAAGAATGGGGAGGGGAAAAGATAGAAATATGGGGATGAAAGGGAAGGCATCCCCAGCAGCATAGCAATGGAGACAAGCTCCACCAGGTGAAAAGGGGGTGCAAAGTGGTCCCCACTAGGGTGTTGGGATCGACCTTGCCAGTTGGTGTTTTCATATTCCTGTTCCTAGAATACAAGTTCAGAGTCAGTAGTCTATCAATCAATGTCAGGTCCATCAGCTATATTTTATGTTCGGAATCCTCTCTGGGTGGGCAAGTCATGGCCTTATTTTGTGTCCTTAATTTCAATAAGCATCAAGAGTTGTCTTATTTGTTAGGTGGATTGACATTGCAAACTGTTTGTAGATTACAGTGGTGGCTATATAAGTTTCTATCCCACAAAGTATGAGATGTCAGCCAGTTTTGTTGTTATCCTGGTATTTTCATTTCTTACTCAAGTTTACTGGGTTTGCACGTCATAGTCGTGTGTTGGCATTTTTCTGTGATCAGCACCTGAAGTATTGTTACCCCTCTTTCAATGAGGGCTCTTCTCCTAGTGAAGAGGTTCTGTGAAAAGTCAGAGAAGGCCTGGTTTTTCTTCTCCACTATCCAAAAGATGAAGCTCTTGATCCCTCGGAAGGAAGGTAATTTTGGTAATGAGTTGCAAACACAAGTCATCATAGAGTGGGCAATCATGCAGAATGTGCTGCCAGCTCTCTAGGCCACCACAGGAGCACATAGGATCTTCAATGCCTATAGCACAGATCTTGGCCTTGATTGCTCCATGTTCTGTTAAGAGGTAGGAGGTGTATAATCCAGGCGCAAACCATGGGGGAAGTTTGGGGTAAACTTTACATTTTTCCGGGATGAAGGAATCATACAGTGAATAATTTGGACAATTGAGATGAGCAGTGGTTGAATCAACTGATAACTGAGATTCTAATTGTAAACAAGTGTTCAAAGCAAATATTTAAAAATTTAGAGGGAACCAGCCAAAAAATTTATTTTCTGAAATTTGGATTCACAACTTGATAAAATTTGAATCAAGTGATGTGTAAGTAGGTTAGGGGGTATTGTGCTAAGAAAATTTTTTTTTTTTTTTTTTTTTGCCAGTGTAAAAAAAAAAAAAAAAAATTCTCTTTCATAAATACAAATTAGTATTAGAATCATTTACGTACCAAGTTTTCAATTAAAGAAACTGATAAACAAATTCTGGATGAGAAACCTATAAACAAAAAAAAGAATACCTGCTGATGAGGCTGTTATGTTTCCTACTTTTCTGTTTTTTTCTGTTTCCTGCTTTTTTGGAGGTACAACTTTTTCGGGAGCTTAAGTGGAACTTAAATTAGTAGTTTAGTTACTATTTGTGATCCTCTGCTTAATAGTTGAATTTGTTTGAACTTTAATTACATAACAGTTCGACAGGTGTGTTAAATCGTAGTGTGTTATGGTGGCCATTTTTGGTCCACAAAAAGTGAAGAAATCGACAGTTTTTGTATTCAAGGAATGTGATTATTTTCAATAGGGATCATTAGACTTCTTTTCAGAGAAAAGAATTTTGTCATTGGAGTAGGACTTTAGTCAGCTGATATTACTGCTGGTGTAAAAATTGTTAAAATGCTTTGCGGTGAAGTGCCATTTTGGCAATGGTTTTCTTTTCGCTTGCGTGTATGCGTGCGTGCTCTGTTTCCTGCATTTACATGATTGGCTGCAGATATGTATATACACAAGTGTGTATGTATTTGTTCGTAGTCCCAACAAAATAGTGTGGGTGTATATTTTTGGTGTGTGTGTGTGTGTGTGTATATATTTTTGGTGTGTGTGTGCATGCACGCACACTTGTCTAGACTACAAATTTGTAACTAATTAAACCTATTGCTAAATGGTAGAGCAACATGGAGGTATATGTCCTTGGTCCTATGACAAAAGGAAGGGGGGGGGACTCTACAAGCATGATCTCGTTGAGACATATGAAAACTCTACAGCTGTCTTTTTTTTTAGAGAAAAACAAGGGTGAGCTCTTTCAAAGGACAGCAATAGAAGCCAACAGCTGAAATATGTTACCTTCCCCAGTGAATAAAGCTCCTTAGAACAAGTACTCCTATATACGAACAGTTGCTAACAACTTGGAACAAGTGCTCCTACCTAAGAATAGTTGCCGACAACAATTAATGTAAATTCCTTTTTTCCTCAGAGTAAAAAAGTCCCCAGAACAACATCTCAGCATCTGCAGACATTTAATTTCAAATGATTCTTGTATTTATATTAGGGTGCCTACACATTGCACAAGCAAGCGTGAGTGTCAGAGCGACATTTTACTTCATGTTAGTTTGTTTGTAGAGCCTTCACATTGCCAGTGAGCGAGCTACAGAGCGATGTCGCTAATTCTCGTGCAAGAAATGTTTTGCCCATGCATGCTGAACTGCCCGTCCCTGCCTTCTGTAACTGTAGATCTTGTGAAGGATGTCAAAATTAAACAAAAATTTTAATAAGTGAGTGTTTTAGGCACTTATGCTTTTAAGCAGTGCTTTTTTTGGGACGGTATGCAACAGTACAGTGTACCAGCATCTTTATTAACAGTGACATGTGATTTTTGGATGCAGTACACTTCGAAATTTGTATTATTCCGTAAATTTTTTTCACATGTTTACTTACTATTCAAATAAGCTTAAAATTATTTAACTAAATTTGCATTTTTTACTGTCTATTTTTAAGATATTTTCTATATAAAACTGTATAACCATTTTTATAGTTATAAATTACTCAGTCGCGCCTCCGTTTAACGAAGTTTTTTTATAGAGAATTATTTTGAATTCCCATTGGAAGTTACATTTAAAATAGTTTCCGTTGAATGAAGAAAATTTTCATATAGCGAACGGATTAGGAGAGAATTAACTCAGTACGCACTGTTTGCATTTCTGGCCTTCAGGCAATTTAGGCAGTTAGTGCTGCTGCACGCATTAAGAGAGCTAAAGCATTCTACAACTTAGTGGTACCTGGTAAAACCTATCCGACCACCTGTCCCACATATGGAGGAGTCGCGCTAGTCAAGAGTGAGCAGATCAATGCAGATCCCAATGGGCTCTGGCCCACCTTCTACTGCAGTGGTGGCTGACCGGGCTAGGGTAAAGTGCCTGCCTGGCAACTCAAAGGTCGCGGGTTCGAATCCCGCCTCGGGCTTGGATCAAAGTACTGCAAAAACCTTGGGAGGCGCATTATGGCCACAGAAGTCGATGCGCCAACAACTACCAAAAAAAAAAAAAACT
Source organism: Mastigoproctus giganteus (assembly GCF_048544385.1). Taxonomy (NCBI): domain Eukaryota; kingdom Metazoa; phylum Arthropoda; class Arachnida; order Uropygi; family Thelyphonidae; genus Mastigoproctus; species Mastigoproctus giganteus. The sequence goes on from NC_143575.1 coordinate 142,799,725, forward strand.
GCAGTGGTGTCCAACCTTTTCCCATACAGGGGCTGTATTCAAAAATATTCAGTTTATTCAGTTAGATTTCTTTAGTGTGTTACATTATCCATATCTTGTTGCATGTAAAAATAAAATTGAAAATATTCAAAAATTTTATTAAGTACAATCACAATTACATTTACTGAACAAAACATATACAGTGAAACTTCTCCTAACGGACATCTCTCTACAATGGACATTTTCAAATTCCCCAACCCTCCTCTATTGGTTTTAACATGTTTTCAGCTTCTGTCTAGCGGACATTCTCTGTAACGGATGCTTACAGGCAATCTGTACTGTTTCGTTTAGATTAGCACTTAATTTGATCTCCAAATAACGGACAGCGCGCGAGCTCACGGCCCTTTTTCTAGGAACGTTTCTTCCACGTATTGCCTCAATCGTGTGTTTATTTTCTATTTCCGATTCTCTGAATTTTATCAAGGTTTACGTCGCGGTTCTAAACCCTTTTTCAAGAATTTTAAGGCACGTGTAAAACTTCTGATGAATTCGGTGTGTGCAGGGGGGGGGAAATTTTGTCGGCCTTTCGTCTTTTGTTCAGTGTCGTGTGAAGTGCACAATGTCTTCTCGTAAACATTTAACTTTAAAAAAAAAAAGTCTAACTCATTAATGCGTATGATCGGCAAAAAAAATAGTGTTCGCAATCTCGCTGCAAAATTCAAAATCGAGAAGATGCAGGTAAGCGACATCCTAAAGAAAATGAATGAACTGCTCAAACAATTTTGGCAACACTTAAATGATCAGGTTCAAAAATCATTCCCGAAAACTGTTGGACTTCAAATTTGTCGTGCACGTGCTAAAAAAATTCCCATTAATGGGCCTAAGATTAGGGAAAAGGCTTTGGAGGTTGAGAAATCTATGGGAGTAAATGAGTTCAAAGCTTCTGTGGAATGGCTAGACAAGTTCAAAACTCGGCATAAAATTTCTTGGAAAACCGTAAGTGGTGAAGGTGGATCTCTTGATACTGGGGTTGTGACAGAGTGGACCGTCAAATTGGAAGATTTATGTCGTGATTTTGAAGCTAAGGATATTTACAACTGTGACGAAACAGGGTTGTTTTTTAAAGCTCTTCCTGAAAAAACAATGAGTCTAAAAAACGAAAAGTGCCAGGGCGGAAAAATTTCTAAGGAACGCTTGACTGTACTATTGTGTACAAATATGCTGGGAGACTTTGAACAACCTCTTGTTATAGGAAAACCACAAAATCCTCGTTGTTTCAAGGGCATAAAGTTGAATCTTTTGAATGTTGACTGGAAGTCTAATAAAAAAGCGTGGATGACACGAGATATCATGAGCGAATGGATAAATCACTTTAACCAAAACATGATTTGTCAAAACAGAAAAATTATTCTTTTCATGGGTAATGCTGCATCTCACCCACACATTGAATTGTCCAACATTCAAATCGTTTTTCTGCCACCAAACACATCTGCAGTGTCAGCCCTTGGATCAAGGGATAATAAAAAATTTTAAACTTCTCTACAGAAAACTGGTTTAAGACATCTCATTGCAAACATGAACAATGTAACATATGCGAGTGATCTTGCAAAGAAAATCAGCATCCTAGATGCGATTCAATGAATTTCCTCTTCAGTAAACGCAATTAGAAAACAAACTGTCGTGAACTGTTTTGTAAAGTCTGGCTTCTCAAACGCAAAAATTGAAGTTGTGAACAGCAATGTGGAGCACCAAGAAGAACAAGAACTTCAACATCTATTGATAATGTACGATACTTCAGCTACAAGTGACCCTGGCTACAAAGATATAGACTCGAACCTCACTACAGAAGATGGTGCTCTAGATATCAACGACATTATCATCGATATTTTTCAAGAAGTTCCTCATGAGGATGAAGAAATGGAAGGAGGTCATTCTGTCGAAGAACATTAACGAAGAACCACTGATGAAAATAGAAGAAGCGCTCATACAAATCAATCGTTTAAAAATTTTTTCCGCTGCTGAAGAAGATACTAAAGGACTTTCGATGGTTTCTTCACTCCAGACAAATGTTGAAAACAAAATTATCAGCCGGTAGAATGTGCAGAAGAAAATAAGTGATTACTGTATGTATATTTCTTAAGATAAAGTCATAATATGCATAGCACAATTGTATGTATATTATTTACAAAAATATTGTGCAAAATCTGTATTTAATTTAATTTTACATTAAACGTTTAATGATTTTTCTTTATCTCTTGTGTATGTAATTGTATATTATTTACAAAAATATTGTTCAAAATCTGTATATATTTTAATTTAATTTTACATTAAACGTTTAACGATTTTTCTTTCTTTCTTTTTTTTTTCTCCCTCAGACTTCTTGTTAGCGGACACTTCTCTCTAACGGACAGATTTTCGTTCCCCATGGCTGTCCGTTAAGGGGAAGTTTCACTGTAATGAGAAAAATTTTTTGATAAATAACAAAATTTAAAATGCTGTTTTAGTTCACTTTCCTCGCGGGCCGTAGGTTTGGACACCTTTTTGAATCAATAGTAAGCACCCGTTCGAGAATTAGAAAAGTTATTTTCTTTTATCCTGACAAATAATTATCTGTTGTTTCGCGGAAATGCATTATCCACATTTTTTTCCATCTCTGTTTACCCGGTCACAGTACCTGAATATCCAAATGACACCGACATTTCGGACAGTTTCAAAAAAAAAAGAAATAATTTAAATTTAAGAACTAGTGACAATACCGATGATGAGAGAAGGAAAACTAGGACAACAAAGGTATTAATCCATTTAAACACGAATTGTTGGCATTTGGTGAAAGTCAAGTTAGAAAATTGTCGATTAGTTTACAGTTAAATGAAAGAGATGCAATAAATGAAAGAGATACCTAATTGATAAGGTTTCAGAAGAATTGAAGCATTTGATGAACACTGAGTATGATACCAATTTCATCGACTGAATGTGAACAAGGATTTTCACAAATGAATCTGATCGCCAGTCCAACCAGCGCTTCGTTGATGACAAAAACAGTTTCTTCACTACTGTTTCTTAAAATTGTATGCCCACCGCTGACCCGCTTCGATCCAGCAAAATATGTCGTGGCTGCTTCGGAAACGTCATTCAACAACTGACGCACAAAGAGGAAGAAAAGAAGTTGGCATAGGACAGGGGTCGGCAACCTGCAGCTCACGAGCCATGCACCTCTTTTAACCTGTAACTGCAGCTCTTTAACTTTACAGCTCATATGAAGCACAGTTTGAAATGGAGTTAGAGGACTTAAAAATCAAGGACATGTGGAGTGCAAGACTAAAATGCCTTAAAATTGAAATTGAGGATTTGGAGAGGCAAAAGGCTGCCCTTGCAGTTCTACACAAGTGGACGGCGATAGGCGACTTTAAAATGCAGACCAAATTGTGTTTGATGCTTAGAGTAGCTTACTGGACCCATATATAAAAATTGGAAAATATTTGCGTTTGGACTTCTCTCAGTTTTTGGTTTTGACATATTTCTGTGGGCAAATATTTTTGAACATGAACTATATTAAAAATAAATCAAGAAACCGTCGTCTGAACAATGCGAGCATGTTTAAAGCTCAGTATGTTTAATTACGACATACTCGCATGATGTTGAGAGACACTTGCTCAAGAAGTTCATCAGAAAAAGTCACATTAATTTGTACCTAATTGGATGTTTGTTCCGTTTTTTCAGTATTAATAAATAATATTTCAAAATATATATATATATATATTTTTAATAAACACCTTCCCAATCTATTCCTTTTCATAAAAAACTCTTCCCCCCCCAGCTTGAGCTAAGGTGTGGCTCTTCGGACTCTTTTTTTTTATAATTAGATCAAAAATGGCTCTTCACTCAAAAAAGGTTGCTGACTCCTAGCATAGAGTGTTTGGATGAGAACTTCATAAAAATTTGGAATATTCTACAAAAACTTTATTATGAAATTATTTTTACTTATTTTACTCACATTTTATTTTTTTATATACTTGAATAATAAATTTATGCTTAATAAACTGTGTATTAATGCTTAATTTGTTGTTCTTATTCTGAAAACTAAAGTAACAATCTATCTTCAAACAGGCCTATGGGGCTGGGAAATTCCATACTGCAATAATTACACTCAAACACCAGCCAAGTGATTAAAAATTTTAAAATAAAATAAAATAAAATACAAAAATAAAATATAATAAAATACTACTTAAGAATGTGTAACTGCAGTAACAGTACACTGTTGAAGGAGACAGCAGTCTCCGAAAGCTTCGGTATTTTAGTAAATTTTAACGATTTTAGCATTGTTTTTAATTGTTTTATCATAACTTATTTTATTTTATTGTAATAGTTTAGTCTCCCGATATTTGTATCATAGTATTTTATTTTTGTATTTTATTTTATAGTAAAATTTTAATCGCTTGGCTGGTGTTTGAGTGTAATTATTGCGGTAAAGTAACAATATCAGGAAAAAATAATTTTCAGAATACTTTTCATATCCTTTTAATTTTCAATTATTCCTGATAGCAAAGAATGATTACCGGCACTTTTTTTTTTACAAAAAAAGCACTGCTTTTAAGTAAAGCACCTACATATCTTTTTCCTGCCCATCCATCCACATACAGCAACTTGTCTCCTAGTTGTTGTAATAATAATAATAATATGTCAACTTATTATTATTCGTGTTTTATTTATAATAGTAGAATTAGTATTTTTCTATTTTTTTATCTATTTATTTTTATTAATAGTATTATTTAATAGTAAAATATATCCTATATTTTATTATTATTAATACAATCTGAATTTCTTGTTTTCCCTTACAAACAAGTGTCTAGAATGCTCAAGGAGTAATGATTTATGGATTAGTGTATTGGAAAGCATGTGGAGAGGAGATAACCCCGTAATGGGTTTAGGATCCTTTTCTCTCAATGTTTTTTTATTTATTTTATTTTATTTTTTTTTGCCAGATCCATAAATTTATTTCTTAGACTAAGTTTGCATATTTTTTCTTCAGTTTTAATGAAATTTGGATAGGCTCCAGTTTTTTAAGCCACATCTAAAATTAGAAGTCAGTTGTTGCATGAAAAAAGCAGAGAACAAATTAAATTTCCTTTATTTTGAATATGATTAAAAAACTTATTCTTTAATAGGTGAATACAATTTATTGTTCAAAATTCTATCCCCAAAATTTTTCAGAATTTGCAGACAGCTCTGGTTCCAAGAATTGCTTGCTTAGCAATGTGAAGGCACACTGAAATACTTGTTGCTAACTTGGTCTGTTGCGTACTCACTTGCTTGACAATTTTTAAGCACCGGTACTGTGAGAAGCCCCCTGAAGCATTGGCCTTGGTGGTCTTCTGTGTAATAGGGAACTGCAAGCTGTAACAGCAAAAGTTGACCCATTCCATGAACAAAGAATAAAAATTTATCTTTGCAAAGAAAATAAACTTATCTATTGCGGTCAGTGGTGAAAGCTATCAACAGTAAAATGATGTGCACACTTTATACCTCCCTCTGGGGAGAGACCTCCCTTTGGAACAGAAAACATCCAAAACAAGTGGTAAATGATAAAATTAAAACGTGACCAGTGAATATTTGGGATGCATAAGAGACATGAAGATATCAGATATTTACAATATATTCTATTAAAGCAATAGGCACCTCTGAATGATATTTTAAAATCAACTCAAAAAGGAAGAGATAAGAATTAGATTGAACACAATTTTTATTATAATCTGTTGTATTTTGTTGCAGAGTCGCTCAAGCATATTTGAATCAGAAAAGACTGGATTCAGAAGCCAAACAATTGCACGCCAATGCCACACATTTTTCTAAACAGACAGCTCAATGGCTGCATCTCGTAGAGAATTTTAATCAGGCATTAAAGGTTAGTTTCTGATTATTAGATAAAAACTATATTGATAAGATATATAGTGATTTTTTTAAATTTGCTATTGTCTTTTGTCTAGTCTAATAAAGGAGGTGGCGTTCTCGTGTATTTCTTCAAAATCATAATGTATGCGGTGTCTATGCCTTGCCTTTCTAGTGCCTGAAACATTGTCTTATGTACGGAGTCAAATGCCTTTTCATAATCCGCAAATGCCAGGCATAATGGTGTTTTATATTCATTTGCTTTCTCCATTAGCTGCGATATTATGTGAAGGTGATCCATAGTTGAGAATCCTGTCCTAAAGCGTGATTGCTCTTTCGGTTGATTTTCATCAAGTATTCTTTCTAATTTGTTAGTAACGACCCTTATGAACAACTTGTAGATGTGGGACAACAAGCTAATTGGTCTGTAATTTCCAATTTCTGATTTATCTCCTTTCTTATACAGCAAAATTATGATTGCATTATTCCACTCCTTAGGTGTCACACCTTTCCTAATGTATTTTGTGAAGTCTTGCCAGTTTCTGTGTCGTGGTGCTTCCTCCCAATTTTAACAACTCTACAGTAACTTCATCTTTACCTGGGGCTTTCTGATTCTTCATTTTCTTCAATGCATGTTCTACCTCATTAGGAAGGATATCAGGTACGTTGTATGTGTTTTTAATGTGTGATTCATCTTCCCCACTGCTTGCATAATTTCCTCGCTCCTTATATAATTCTTGAAAGTAGTTTTCTGCTATTTGAATTATGCCTTCTCTGTTATTTATAAGTACACCATCTCTATTCTTCAGTTTCAGTATCATTTGTGTTTCTGTATTACTGCTCATGACTACTGATATATGTCCTTTGCTTTCCCTTAATGCTTGTTCTACTTTTCTCTGAGTCTCTTTCTAATGGCTTTGCGTAACTCAGTACACTGAATTTTGTCCTTGTCGGTGTTTATCTTGCTCTTCATTTGTCATCTTCGATTCATCATGACAAATGTTTCCTGATTAATTTTTCTTCTTTGGATTTCTTTTTTACCTATAGGTTTCTTGGGCTTTATCACTTTCAGAAAATTGTTGTTTTCCTTGTCAATATCTTGGTCCTGAAAGGTCTGCAGAAACCCCCAATTTGAGACATTCTGATTTGCTAGCTCACTATTTCAGTGTCTCCGTAGCCAGGTGTGCAGGAGCAGCAGTGCGTAGCACAATCTTCTTGATTAGACCGGGGTTCAAACCCATGACCACCAAATACAGAGGTTGCGGAAAGGTCAGGTACTGCATATCCCTGGAGCAATATGGCCTTAGTTGCTAATGCTCCTAAAAACCAAATAACAAACAAACACTATTTCTCTGTATATCTGTTTGGTATACTCATCACAGCCATTAGGCCTATAACAAAATCCTACTCTCAATTTTGTTTTCCCAGTGCTTATATCACACTAAACTGACTCAACATTGCACTCATCACCCAAGTCAACTGGATGCACTGCCATAGATTTAATTTTCTTCTTAACTAAGAGTATAACCCCTCCACCTCTCTTGTCCTTCCTGTATGTATTGTACTCCCTATATTCAAATTCAGCATCACTTATGTCTGAGTGACACCATGTCTCTGCTCTTCAAACAATTTCTGCATTTGACGAAATAATCAGTACTTCAAATTCATCAAATTTATTTACAATACTTCTAGCATTAGCATACATTCAAGTATACATGCACATATTCTTACTCTTAGTTACCCTAACACATTTCCCTAAATACTTCTAGCATTAGTGTACATTCAAGTATACATGCACATGTTCTTACTCTTAGTTACCCTAACACAGCTCATGTATTCATTTGTTCCATGATGGCCATCCACAGCAGGGCCTGAAATCCTAGACACCTTGCTTTCCAGGCTGCTGCATGTACCAATAGTAGTAATGCAAGAATCACTTTCACCTCTGCCTGTGGCTCTAATGAAACTATTAGTCTTTGTATGCCACCTATCACTGACTCAATAGCATCTGCAAATATTCTTGCACCCCTTCTATTCAATTGTAGCCTATCCCTGTAAAATGTTTTCCTGTTAACAAGCCCAGATCATGCTGTGAAAAATTCTACGCCGTGAGCCTTGCACATTCTCTCCAGGGCCAAATTGATTGAAAAGGCTCTCAACATTGGTGACTCTATTGTCAGGGAAACGGGGAACATGCTTTGTAAAAAAGGATAGGTGGAATAGGACCAGCTGCCAGGGGCAAAGGTTGATGACGTTGTAGAGAGGATATCATCTTTTAAGGGCACAAAAGGTGATATAGTTGTACACGTTGGCACAAATGATATTAAGAATAGGAGACCGGCGGAATTACTTAGCAATTACAGGTCACTGTTGAAAAAAAGCCGTGAATTAGGGTTGAATTTGAAAGTGTCTGCAATTCTGCCCAGACACGATAGGAGGGAGTATATGATGAGAGCCTTGTCGATCAATTCGGCCCTGGAGGGATTGTGCAAGGCTCAAGGGGTAGAATTTTTTTCAGCCTGGACTGTACTTGTTAACAGGAGAGATTGCTTCTACAGGGATGGGATACACATAAATAGAAAGGGTGCAAGAATTTTTGCTGATGCTGTCGAGGCAGTGTTAGGTGGGTCGGAAAACTGCTAGTTGGGGGTGATACAAGGACTAATAGATTAACAGTAGCCACTGGCAGAGGTGGAAGTGATTCTTGCACTGCTTCTATTGAAATGAGCAGAAGCCTGAAAAACAAGATGCAGGATATTTCAGAGACTGCTGGGAGTCATTGCGGTACAAGTAAACACATGGGTTGTGTTAGGGTAGCTAAGAATAGAAACAGATGCATGTATACCTGCGTGTACACCAATGCTAGGAGTTTGGTAAATAAATTTGATGAATTTAAGGTATTGCTCAAAACATCAAAGGCAGATATTGTTGGGATATCAGAGACGTGGTGTCACACAGATATAAGTAACGCGGAACTGGAATTTGGGGAATACAATGTGTATAGAAAGGATAGACAGGAGGGGAGGAGGGGTTAAGCTATTAATTAAGAAACACATAAAGTCCGAGGAAGTGAAGCCAGTCGACATCGATGGATAGGGCAGTGTCGAGTCAGTTTGGTGTGACATAAGCATAGGGAAATAAAAATTGAGAGTAGGAGTGTGCTATAGGCCTAATGACTCTGATGAGTATAATAAGATATTGTACAGGGAAATAGAGTGGGCCAGTAAATCAGAGAGTCTTATAATGGGGGATTTTAATTTCCCAAATATTGACTGGAATTTGGGGGCTGGTCACTCACACACTAGCAAGGCTTTTGTGGATTTATTGGATGATTGTTTTCTACATCAGCATGTTCGTGAGGCAACAAGAGGGAGCAATACCCTTGATCTGATTATCAGTAGTGATTCTTCATGCATTAAGAATCTGCAGATAAATGAACCACTAGGTGGCAGTGATCACAGTGTGTTGAAGTGGGATTTACTCAAGGAGGTAACTACCATCAGAGGTAAAGGGAAGGGTTTTTGTTTTCGTAAAGGCGACTATGATGGACTGAGACAGTATTTAAATTCTATACAGTGGGACCAACTGATGACGTTACCAACGGCAAACTCAAAATGGGAAGCATTCAAGGAACTAATATTGGAGGCTACCAGGCTTTACATACCAACTAAGAAATATTGTTCAAGGTTTAGGCCTAAATGGTTGTCAGATGAACTAATGAGACATGTGGCAGAGAAGAAAAATGCATGGGTTACATACAAATTAATGGGTGACATGGAAGCCTATGATAGATATAAGTTGGTCTGTAACCAAGTCACAAAGGAGATTAGGCAGGCAAAGGCAGACTACGAAAAATCCTTGGCAAAGGAAGCAAAGAAAAACAGAAAAGAGTTCTTTACATATTTAAACTCAAGAAGGAAAGGGATGAATCAGATTGGTCCACTGGATATTGATGGTTCAATAGTTGAGGATCCTGCTCAGGTGGCTAACAATCTAAATGAGTATTTTGCATCTACATTCACGCATGAGGAGTTATTCAGGAAGGAGAATGATGTAGGTAAAGTAAACATTGGCAGTAAGCTGGATGATTTTGTAATAACTGAGAGGAAAGTGGAGGAGAGATTGTTGAGGATAAACATAAAAAAGGCACCTGGGGTGGATGGGATCTATCCAGTTATATTAAAGGAGGCAGCAAAGGAAGTAAGCAAACCCCTAGCCATAATTATGAGAGCTTCTTTGGACTCAGGGGAGGTACCCATAGACTGGAGATGTGCAAATGTAACCCCAATTCACAAAGGAGGATCAAAGGCTGACACAAGTAAATATAGACCTGTTAGTTTAACTTCTGTTCCAGGTAAATTAATGGAGGCACTGGTTAAAGAAGCACTGCAGGATCATCTAGACAAGAATTCAGTTATATCTCAGACGCAGCATGGTTTTGTTAAGGGCAGGTCTTGCCTGACCAATTTGATTGGATACTATGATGTAGTCACAAAAGAACTGGATGCAGGGAATAACTTTGATATTATATATTTGGATCTTAGAAAGGCTTTTGATACTGTTGCACATGGAAGACTGCTGCACAAATTGGAGCAGTGTGGCATTGGAGGCAAATTGCTGCTATGGATAAGGGGATGGTTGAGTGGCAGAAGACAGAGTGGTAATCAATGGACACTGCTCAACGTGGACTAATGTTATTAGTGGAGTTCCTCAGGGTTCAGTGTTGGGTCCGTTGTTGTTTTCGGTGTTTATGAATGATATTGATGATGGGATATCAAGTTTAATGTCCAAGTTTACAGATGATACAAAGGTTGGCAGGGTTGTTAAGGACACTACTGACACTATGCTGCTGCAACAGGATCTGGAAAGGTTGAACAGATGGGCTGAGAGGTGGCAAATGAAGTTTAACATTAACAAATGTAAAGTACTACATATGGGAAACAGTAACCCCAGAGCAACGTATCAACTCTGCGGTACTTCACTGACAGTGGTGGAGAATGAAAAGGACCTGGGGGTAATTGTGCAGGCAGATGTGAAGTTCTCTGAGCAGTGCAGACGAACTGCAAGAGTAGCTCATGGTGTCTTGTCAATGATATACAGGAATTTTTCTAGCAGGGATAAGGAGGTGATTATTCCCTTGTATAAGGCAATGGTTAGGCCACATCTTGAGTACTGTATACAGGTCTGGAGGCCTCATTTCAAGAAGGATGTAGAGCTGCTGGAACGGGTACAGAGAAGGGCAACAAGATTAGTGAATGGAACAAAGGGTTGCTCTTACGAAGAAAGGCTTACAAAGAAAGAAAAGTTTTGCAAATTACAGAGTCTGGAGACTAGGCACCGGCGAGGTGATCTGATAGAGGTGTATAAGGCCTTGAATGGTTTGAGCATGCTCAATGCCAATGGGATTCTTCATCTTGCTCAGAATAATCACATCAGAGGGCATAAATTCAAATTGAGGAAGGACGGATGTCGGATAGATGTGCGGAAATTTAGTGAATGGAACAAAGAGTTGCTCTTACGAAGAAAGGCTTAAGTTTTGCAAATTACAGAGTCTGGAGACTAGTTGGTGGAACGGGTGGTTGGTTGGTGGAACTGACTTCCATCACTTGTTGTTGAAGTTGATAGCCTAAACAAATTTAAAGCAGCTCAACTGGACAGGTATTTCGAACGAACGGAGGGGTGAAATGGGAGTGGTGTGTGTGTTTTTTTTTTTTTTTTTTTTTGGCTGATGCTGAATAAGCTTGCTTTCTTGCATCATATGCCTCTACTAATGCTAACATACTCCCTCCTATCGTGTCTGGGCAGAATTGCAGACACTTTCAAATTTAATCCTAACACATGACTTTTGCCAACATTGCCCTTGTTAAGTCCTCAAATCTCTTGCTCTTAATATCATTAGTTCTAATGTGTATTACAGTATCACCTTTCTTTTGTGCCCTTAAAATATATCTGCTCTACAATGTAGTCTACTTTTACCCATTGCAGACATACCCCTGGTCCTATTCCACCTGTCCTTCGTGAACAACATATTTCCCATTTTCATGACAGTAGTCACCAACAATTGTTATTTGGTTTTTAGGAGCATTAGCAACTAAGGCCATATTGCTCCGGGGATATGCAGTACCTGACCTTTCCGCATCCTCCGTATTTGGTAGTCACAGGCTCGAACCCTGGTCTAATCAAGAAGCATGTGCTATGCACTGTTGCTCCTGCCCACTTGGCTACGGAGGCGCCTAATTCCTGTAGGACCAGTGCATTCTACCTTGTAGATTGCTGCTGTGTTGTCTGATGCACAAGAGTGAGCTCTGGCATTGAGTTGGGCAGCTGAGAGCTTGACGGGGCCTCCCATTTTAATTTATTTGAGGGCATCTACCCTACCCTACATTTGACTTTGACTTTTCCCGAGTTGTCTGCCAATTTATGATCCAACATGCTCATTCGCTTTGCAGTGAGACAAGTTTTCATTAGCTTGTGTTTTTGCAGTTTGCCAGAAAAATGACAGCCAAAAGAATCGAACAACAAATCATCCTCAAATTTTTAACAAAACCAAGGAAAACATCTATTGAAAATTGAGTTGTTACCTCTAGTTTATGGGGAAGGTACTATGTCAAGAGCTCACATTTTTGAATGCCATAAAAGATATTTTAAAAGGCAGAGAGAATGTAGATGATGAAGACCAGACTTTCTGGTATCCACAGAAACTGGAAAATGAAAATGTTGACCGGCTAAGGATGTTGATTAGAAGTGATCGTTGTTTAATCATTAGAATGGTTGCATCAGAACTTGGTATGGACAAAGGAACAGGCAAATTTTAACTGAAAATTTAGGCATGAGAAAAGTGTGTGTGTGCCAAAAATTTTGAATGAGGATCAACAAATGAGAAGACTCCAAGTTTGTGAAGATGTTTTGAAAAATATTGAAGAAGATCAGACTTTCTGAGTACTGTAATTACTTGCGATGAAAGTTGGCTCTTCCAGTATGACCGAAAAACTAAATGATGGTCATTGAAATGGAAGACAAAACAATCCACCAGACCAAAAAAAAAAAAAACACAATGTCAAAAACGAAAACCCATGCTTTTTGTTTTCTTCGATATTAAAGGAATTATTATTGCTGAATATGTCCCACCAAATCAGACTGTCAATCAAACTTACCACCTAAAAGTGCTTACAAGGCTGCATGAAGAAATATGAAGGAAACAATACTTTTGTGGATGGTTGGATGCACCCTCAAGGCATACAATACATTCTGTTCTTCAGTTTATGGCCAAAAAATAAATCCTGTGTGTGTGTGTGTGAACATGCACTGTATTCACTAGACCTAGTTACTTGTGAATTTTTTTTCTCTTTTCTAAACTGAAATGTGTAGTTAAGAGAACCAATTTTCAGTCCACTAAAGATATTTAGAAAAAAAAAAGGCTGAAGTGTTAAAAGGACTTACAGAAGATGACTTCTAGAAATGTTTCTCTGCTTGGAAGAAACTTATGGAAAAGTGTGTTTAAGCTCAAGGCAATTATTTTGAGGGAGATAACCTTGTAAGGTATGATATATTTCATTATATTTATTTTATTGTAATGATCTTGTTATTTAATAGCCACACCTTGTATAAGTAATGAATGAAGGCAGGGAAGGAAAAATTCCCACTCCTCCCTTCCTTTTTTTATTTTTCTAACATTGCTGTTCTAATAGTCAATTGGTCACCCTAGTGGCACTGCCTTCAAATGCTAGGGCTGGCAGAAAAGTTCTCTCACTAGGGACCAAAAGCAGAGGACACTGGACTCTATCAACACACCATGTCATGGTTCCGTCTCACCTGACAAGACAACAGGATGGTCAGAAACCTTCTCTTGGTAAACAGCAAAAGGACATGGGTGCCACTGTAGCCAGGTGGGAAGGAGGATCAACGTGCCACTGTAGCCAGGTGGGAAGGAGCAGCAGTGCGTAGCACATTCTTCTTTATTAGACCAGGGTTCGAACCCATCATCACCAAATACGGAGGATGTGGAAAGGTCAGGGAATGACCACCGCATTTCCCGGATCAATATGGCCTTAGTTGCTAATGCTCCTAAAAACCAAATAACAAACTAACAAACAAGCCTAAACAACTGGTTACACTTTCTCATCCAATATTCACTAACTGAAAAGCTGATTAGCAGCCATTCTCCCTTTTTAATCCAGAAATGCTTAGAAAATGCTGCTAGTCCACCAAAAAATGGTCTGATGACTTAAATCAGGGGACCTGCTTGCTGAAACCACACATCACAGCACTCTGAACTACTTCTCAAAATGACCACATTTGGAAGAACACCCATAAAAGTGGCTTCATGCTACACTAAAGACAAGTAAAGGAGTCAATCACAGCTGAATGGGATCTAATGAATGCTACTGATCTGTAGTGGTTTTTTTTTTTTTTTGATTTGGTAGTTGTTGGCGCATCGGCTTCTGTGGCCATATTGCACCTCCCAAGGTTTTTGCAGTACTTTGATCCAAGCCCGAGGCGGGAATCGAACCCGCGACCTTTGGGTTGCCGGGCAGGTACTTTACCCACTCGGCTAGCCCGGTCGGCATCTGTAGTGGGAATATCTTATAGAAACAAACCTTACTGTAAATTAGCAGTGGAAAATGGTGCAGGAAAGCAAACTTTAAGAGCATCAACCAAAAAAAACCCACCTCCCATTTCATCTATTTATTCCCTCCAATAGTTTGTCTAGTTTTTCCTTGAATTTATCTGAACTATCAACTACCCACTGACTAAAGGCAAGCTTGCACACATGTTCTGCAACCCTCCCTCAATTTGAATTTGTGCTGCCGCGTGTGTGGTCTGAGGAAGAATCCCATCAGCATTGAGTTGTTCAATCTATTCAAAGCCTTAAACACCTCAGTCAGATCACCTTATAGGTGCCTAGTCTCCAGATGCTGCAGTTTGAGGAACTGAAGCCTTTCTTGTTAAGTGCATCCCTTTTATCCGCTTGCCAACTTTTTTGTCATTCTCTGTGCTCATTCCAGCAGTTCTAAAACAAGGCTTCCAGACCCATATGTAGTATTCAAAGTGTGGCCTGACCACTGCCTTATACAATGGGGTAATCATCTCCTTATCTGCTAGAAAAATTCATGTATATCATTGACAAAACCCCATGAGCTGTCCTGGTAGCTTGTCTGCATTTCTCGGGAAACTTCACATGTGACTGCACAGTTACCCCGAGGTCTTTCATTATCCACTACTTTGATTGTAGTACCACACAGTTGGTATGTTACTTTGAGGTTACTCCTACCCATATGCAGTACTTAACATTTATCAATGTTTAACTTCAGTTGCATTTCTCAGCCCACTGCCTAACCTTTCTAGATCCTGTTGCAGTAGCATATTGTCATTAACCACCCTGCTAGCCTTTGTATCATCTGTAAACTTGAATAATACACTTGATATGCCTTCATCAATATCATTGATAAATGTAGAAAACAACGATGGGTCCAACACTAAGTCCTGGAGGACTCCATTAATAACATTAGTCCACAAAGAGCAGTGTCAATTTCCACTCTGTCTTCTTCCACCCAACCATCCCTTTATCCATAGCAGCAACTTGCCCTTTGTACAACAGTCTTATGTACAACAGTATCAAAAGCTTTCCCGAAATTCAAGTATATGATCTCAGAATTATTTTATCTGGTTCCTTTGTGACCACTGTATAGCATCCAATCAAATTGGTTAAACAAGATTTCCCCTTAACAAACCCATGCTGTGTATGACGTATAATTGCAGCCTTGTCTAGATGATTCTGCATTACTTCTTTTACCAGTGACTCCATTATTAGTGATTCCTAGAACAGAAGTTAAACTAACAGGTCTATAATTACTCGTCAGCAATTTGATCCCTCTTGTGAATTGGTGATTCATATGCACATCTCCAGTCTGCAGCATCCTCCCATGAATCCAAGAATGCTCTCACAATTATGTGAAAGTGTTTGCTTACTTCCTTCACTGTCTCCCTTAATATAATTTAATAGATCCCATCCACCTCAAGTGCTTTTCTTATGTTTAACTTCAACAATCTCTCTTCCACTTTCCTCTCAGTTATTACAAAATCATTTAGCTCCTGTTAGAGTTTGATAAACACCGGCAAACCCTGGCGTAAAATATTCTTGTGAATCTAGATGTAAAATACTCAGTTTTTCAGCAACCCGAACAGAATCATGAACTATCAAATCATCAATATCGAGTTGACCAATTTGATTCAACCCCTTCCTTCTAGTGTTTACATAAGTAAAGAAGCTTTTGTTGTATTTCATTGCATCCTTCACCATAGATTTCTCGTAATCTGCCTTCGCTTGTCTGACCTCTTTTGTGACTTTATTACAGACTAGTTTATATCCACCATAGGCTTCTGTGTCGTCTAATTTATATGCATCCCGTGCACTTCTCTGTTACGAATTTCATCAGTTCATATGACATCCATTTAGGCTTATACCTTGAACAGTTGAAATGCAAAGTATGCAACAATGTCTTTTCAAATTTGAAATTTCCTAGGTAAAATCCTAGTTAAGTTAATGTTTGAAAGTAAACTCTACTAATAGAAAACTAGTAAACAGTCATATGGTTGTATTTTAATATTGAATGATGTAGTTTTCAATGAAATTTATTTTATAGTGTACTGTGGTCTTTACAAAAATCTGCTTTTTCTGAAAAATTTCCTGTTTTTTGCAACAAAATTTCTTTGCATCCTTCGCCATAGATTTCTTGCAATCTGCCTTTGCTTGCCTGACTTCCTTCGTGACTTGATTACAGACTAATTTATATCTATGATAGGCTTCTGTTTGGCCAATAATTTGTATGCAACCCATCCACTTTTCTTCTCTGCTACTAGTTTCATCAGTTTATCTGACATCCATTTTGGCCTAAACCTTGAAGAGTATTTCTTAGGTGGTATGAAAAGCCTAGTATGATCAGTTCCTTCTATGATTAATTCTTTGAACATGTTCCATTTAGAATTTGCCAACAAATTCACTTTTCGTCCCACTGTACAGAATTTAAAAATTGTCTGAGACTACTGTAGTCACCTTTACGGAAGCAAACTCCCCTTCCCTTGATGGTAGTTGCATCTTTAAATAAATCTCAGATCAATACACTGTGATTACTGCCACCCAGTTCTTTTATCTGTAGATTCATAATGAATGAATGACTGCTGATAATCAGATCAAGAGTATTACTTCCTCTTGTTGCCTTTAACATGCTGCAACAAAAAA
This sequence comes from Mastigoproctus giganteus, assembly GCF_048544385.1. Lineage (NCBI taxonomy): Eukaryota > Metazoa > Arthropoda > Arachnida > Uropygi > Thelyphonidae > Mastigoproctus > Mastigoproctus giganteus. The sequence goes on from NC_143575.1 coordinate 142,816,829, forward strand.
AATAAAAAAAAACAGGCATCCATAAATCCATGAAAGTCTTGCTAGTCTGTGAGTGATGAACCCACAAGTTGCAGTCAATATCTGGAAAGTTAAAATCCCTCATTATAAAACATTCTGGTTTATTGGCCCATTATATTTTTCTGATAGTATATAACAGAGCTATGGTGCTCAATACGTTCTACGTTGATATCAATATTTGTAGAAGAATAAGAGAAATTTACCTCATTATGATACGCAGCACACTTTTGTATGATACTCTTGAAATTAAAATGAATAAGAGATTTTTTCGTTTTAATTTCTGGAGCATATCATATGGAAGTGATTTACGCATCATTTTGAGGTAAATTTCTCTTATTCTTCTACAAATATTCTATTTTTCTGTACAGCTGTTTGTTGTACTCATTGGAGTCATTAGGCCTATAACACCCTCCTCTCATTTTTGATTTCCCTGTGCTTATGTCACACCAAACTCTCTCAACATTGCAATGGATACACTTCCTTAGATTTTGTGCTTCTTAACTACAAGCATAACTCCTACCTCCTCATATCCAATCTGTCCTTTCTGTATGCATTGTACTCTCTATATTCAAATTCTGCATCCCTTATATCTGAGTGACACCATGTCTCTGAAATCCTAACAAAGTCTTCATTTTGTCTTGACCAGCACTTCAAATTCATCAAGTTTATTTATTATACAGGTCGACCGTCACTAATCCGGCAGCATTGGGACCTATGGGGTGCCAGATTAGTGAGTTTGCCAGATCACCAGTGGTTATTTTAGCACATACAGTTTACCCAACAGCTAACCACCTCATCCTACCTTTAACACGTTGGCTGTCAAGCTAGTTTAGGAAAAAAATTTCCCAGGGGCCAAAAAATATTTAGCAAATAATTTGATTAGTAATTCTAAAATAAATATTATAATGTCAATGTTGTAATCTTTTCGCTTAAAATATCAAAAGAAGGTGGCTTTTTTTTTATGTTGCATATATGTGGCTGACGTGGCCCAGTAGGTTACTTTATTTCTTGAGAAGCCATGGCCACATACATGTGACGCTATTACGGCATACATATGAAGGTCATTTGTGATTAGTTTATTGCATGTGTGGCAATAAAACTAATTGCGATAAAATAAACTCTCAAATGTCGCAATAAGTTTGTCAGTACTGTTTAGAGATTTTGTGAAAACAAGTTCGTTAGCGCGCTGTTTTATCCATCATATTATCCCAGCGGCTCGCATCTGGTGAGTATCAGCATGACATACCCAGGGTCCTGAGCTGGATATCATTATTCTTCTCTTTCTTGGTGATTCCATTCTACTTTTGACTCTCTCTCTCTCTCTCTCTCTCTCTCTCTCTCTCTCTCTCTCTCTCTCTCTCTCTCTCTCTCTCTCTCTCTCTCTCAGGGTAACTTGGGATTTTTTTTTTTTTTTTTGGTTGGTGCAGCATAAGCTTCAGGCTTCCTTGCACCATATAGCTAATAATAATAATAATATTGTGTTGTAAAAAAAAAAAAAAAAAATCTAAAAAGGAATGGCTAAAACAAAATTGGTAAAATAAGAGGAACTGAGAGAAATTGGTGGAATTTACAATTAAGCAGAGTTAAACTTCTCACAGACACACCGCTGTTGAGTTTTTTCAGAAGTTCAACTTTATCTGTTATGGACAATGTATGGTGTTTCGCTTTACACCACGAGAGGCACTTCCTTTATGCATTGGAACCATGGCTGGGGCTAAATGTGAGTAGGTTATAATAATAAATGCAGAAAAACAAGTGGGAATGGCTTGCCAGTGTTTGAGTTCGTGCCAACAGCTGATGCTGCAACCGACGCCACCAAAACATTAGCGGCAAGTCGGTGCACTGACCCGGGAAATTTGAAATTATGTTTGAGGAAATTATGTCCGAATTAATGGTCGAACCAGATTAGTGATGGTTCACCTATACTCTTACCATGGTGTACATTCAAGTATATATGCACCTGTCCTTACTCTTAGTTACTCTAACCCAGCTCATGTATTTACTTGTTTCATGATTTTTGGAAAATGTTTGATACTGTTGCACATGGAAGACTGCTATACAAATTGGAGCAGTATGGCATTAAGGACAAGTTGCTACAATGGATAAAAGGATGGTTGAGTGGGAGAAGACAGAGAGTGGGGTCAATGGGTACTGCTCTACGTGGACTAATGTTATTAGTGGTGTCCCTCGGGGTTCAAAGTTTGGCCCTTCGTTTTGTATATTTTTAAATGATATTGATGAAGGTATATATCAAGCTTAATGTCAAAGTTTGCAGATGATACACAGGTTGGCAGGGTTGTTAATAACAGTAATGACAGTATGCTGCTTCAACAGGATCTGGAAAAGTTGGGTAGATGGACTGAGAAGTGGCAACTGAAGATTAACATTGACAAATGCAAAGTACTGCATATGAGTAGCAGTAATCCCAGAGAAATGTCCCAACTATGTGGTGTTACACTCAGGGTAGTGGAGAATGAAAGAGACCTTGGGATAATTGTGCAGTCAGATATCGTTTTCTGAGCAGTGCAGACAGACTGCCAGAGTAGGTCATACGGTGTTGTCAATGATATACGGGAATTTTGCGAGCAGTGATAAGGAGGCGATTAACCCCTTGTATAAGGCAATGGTCAGGCCACACCTTGAGTACTGTATACAAGTCTGGAGGCCTCATTTCAAGAAGGATGTAGAGCTGTTGGAACGAGTACAGAGAAGGGCAACAAGATTAGTGAATGGAACAAAGGGTTGCTCTTATGAAGAAAGGCTTAAGTTTTGCAAATTACAGTGTCTGGAGACTAAGCACCTGCAAGGCAATCTGATTGTGGTGTATAAGGCCTTGAATGGATTGAGCAGGCTTAATGCTGATGGGACTTTTCCTCTTGCTCAGATTGCAAACCTGAGGGGGCATAGATTCAAACTGAGGAAAGACAGTTGAAGAATAGATGTGTGCAAGTTTGCCTTTAGCCAGCAGGTAGTTGATTGCTGGAATAAACTTCCATCTGTTGTTGTGGAAGTTGATAGCTTAAATAAATTCAAGGCAGAACTAGACAAACATTTGGAATGTATGGATCAGTGAAATGGGAATGGTTTTTTTGGCTGATGCTTTATAAGCTTGCCTTCTTGCATTATGTGCCTTTGCTAATGATAATTCGCAGCAGTTCTGGAAATCTCTAGCACCTTGCTTTAGAGGCTGCTGCTCATTCCAAAGGAAGCAGTTCAAGAATCACTTTTTCCTCTGCCTGTTTTTGATGTTAATTTATTAGTCTGTGTATCCCCCCCCCAAGCCAGCAATTTTCCATCCCACCTAACATTGCATCAATATCATTAGCAAAATATTTTCCACCCTTTCTATTGAAATGTAGGCTCTCTTTGTTTTCAACATTGCCCTGTACCTGTACCGGTAGCAGCAGTCTCTCCGGTTAACAAGCACGGAACATTCTGAGAAAAATGCTACCCCATGAGCCTTGCATAATCTCTCCAAGCCCAAATTGATTGACAAGGCTCTCATCCTATTGTGTCTGGGCAGAATTGCAGACACTTTCAAGTTTATCTCTAACTTTTGACTTTGTTTTCAACATTGCCCTGTACTTTAGCATTAGCAGTCCTTGAGGTTGTCACAGACATTCTTTCAGATACGAAGAGGGTTCCAAGTTGGATGAATAGTGAAGTTGCCACATTACTTGAGCAGAAAATGCTCAAGTAATGTGGCAACGTAAGGTGGCATGGAAAGGTTACAGAGCAATAAAAAGTACTGAAGCCTATAACAGCTACAAGGTGATGTGTAATAGAGCCACAGAAAAGGTTCGACAGGCAAAGGCAATTTATGAGAAATCACTAGCAAACAGAGTAAAGGGGGGGGGGGGGATAAAGAATTCTTCACATATATAAATGCCAAGAAGAGCAGGACAAACCAGATCGACCTTTATATAAGGGAAAGGGGATAGTATTAAATACACCAGCTGCCGTTGCAGATAAACTCAACAGTTATTTTGCATCGATATTTACAAATGAAAAGCCTTTTGTGGCAATGGGAAATTGTGGGAGCGAAGTTAAAAAATATGTAATTAATGATATTGTAATTGCGCAAGATTATTTATTGAAAAAACTTTCGAGCCTACAGACCAGTAAGGCTCCTGGAGTTGATGGAATATACCCTATAATCTTAAGGGAGGCGGCAAGCGAGTGCATTGAACCATTGAGGCTAATTATGCGAGCATCACTAGACTCTGGGGCGATTCCCTTGGATTGGAAAGTGCAAATGTATCTCCCATACATAAGGGTGGCTCTAAAAGTGAAGTGGAAATTATTGACCTGTCAGTCTGACTTCAGTAGTAGGGAAAATCATGGAGGCAATGATCAAGGGTGGAATTCAGGATCATTTGGATCGAATTGAAATTCTCAAGGATACTCAGCATGGTTTTGTAAAGGCTAAATTATGTTTAACAAATCTGGTTCACTTTTTCGAAAGGGTCACTTACAAGCTGGATTTAGGGAATAATTTCGACATTGTTTATTTAGATTTCAGCAAAGCTTTTGACTCAGTCCCACATGAGCGGTTGCTTTATAAGCTGGAACAGGTTGGAATCACTGGAAAATCCTTAGATGGATAGAAGGATGGCTTCAGGGCAGGAGGCAGAGGGTTGTGATAAATGGCTATTCATCAGATTGGGTTGATGTAAGAAGTGGGGTTCCCCAAGGATCAGTATTAGGACCACTGTTGTTTTTAATTTTCATAAACGACATTGATGAAGGGATAGACGGCGTGGTGTCTAAATTTGCAGATGATGTTAAAATTGGTAGAGTAGTTAATGATCACTGTGAAGCTGAGCTTCTTCAGAGAGACCTAGATAGACTTCAGGAATGGTCAGAAAAATGGCAGCTATGCTTTAATCGAACAAAGTATAAGGTATTACACCTGGGAAACAGTAATCCCAAAATAACTTATTCACTTGGTGGAGTTCAACTAAACCCAGTACTGGAGGAAAGGGACTTGGGTGTTACGATACGGTCAGACATGAAATTCTCTGCGCATTGTAAACAGGTTGCAAGGAAGGCCCATGGTGTCCTATCGATGATCTATCAAACTTTTGCAAGTAGATATAGGGACGTGATAATCCCATTATATAAGGCTTGTGTTAGACCACACTTGGAATACTGTGTTCAAGTATGGAGACTGCACCTAAAGAAAGACATCGAGCTTCTTGAAAGGGTGCAAAGAAGGGTAACTTGCCTGGTGAGATCGGCAAAAGGGCGTCCTTATGAAGAAAGACTTCGAATATGTGGGTTGCAGAGTTTGGAAACGAGACACCTTAGAGGAAATTTGGTTGAGGTGTTTAAGGCTCTGAGAGGCATCAGTAAAATGAATGAGGACGAAATTTTCAAGATTATAAATGATGCTAGAACTAGGGGACATAAATTCAATTTATGGGGGGAAATGTTTAGATTGGACTGCAGGAAGTTTTATTTTATCTAGCGAGTTATAAATTACTGGAATAAGTTGCCTTCGTGGGTGGTAGAGGCCGACAGTTTGGGGAAATTCAAAGGTCATCTGGATAGTACTTTCGGGTAAGGGAAGCACATAAGATGATAGGTTTAATTTCCTTTTTTTTTTTATTAATTATTATTATTTATTTATTATTATTATTTTTTTGTTTTTATCGTTGTTTTGTTCGGATTTTTTTTTTTTTTTGCTGGTGCAGCATAAGCCATAGGCTTTCTTGCACCATGCGGCCATTACTAATGCTAATACTAATACGCCAGACAAGCTGCACTTGCTACCTGGGATATTCGGGTAGCAAGTGCAGCTTGTCTGATGGAACTGATATTCGGGTGACACTCAAGTGAAGTGGACCCAATTTCGGAGAAGTCCGGATGGTCTGTGACAGCCAAATCCTCTGCTTGCACCTTCACGATGATGGGATTGTTAGTAATCCTGGGTATAACCTCCATGCACAATACATGGTGGGTGACCACCCAGGTGTGAACCAATGTAAGCAGGGGTCGACATTCCTCCATGTGGTGTGGTGTGGCACCCACACCACACCACATGGAGGAATGTCGCCCCTGTATGTTACCAGGCAGTACCACCTGGTAACATACAGGCATACCACCTGCTGTTGATGACTCATCAACCGGTGCAATACCACCACTTTGCTTATTGGAGGCTTGAAGTGGTGGAACCCATGTTTAGTCTCTAGAGCTAAGTTCCGGTCAACCCTTCCCAATCTTTTCCATCATGCAGTATGATTGATGACTTTTGAGGTTATGATGAACATCGTGGACAGATCCAATATTCCTTACATTTCGAGGGTACAGCTCTAAAACTGTGTTCACAGGCCGGCCGCTAGGAGGCTTCCGGATCAGCTAGTGTATAATCTTGCTACCTCTACTCTGCCAGATAGTGACTGGAGGGAGTCCGAGTAGTGTGTATGCGGGGAGCATTGTCGAGGCTATGTTATGTCAAGGATCTGGGTATATTCTTTCCATGTGTATGCCATATCCAAAAATTTCATTACTTCATACAGCATGTCTCACCCAATTTTTCTTACTATTGAATACACCACAAATTGGTGTATTCAATAGAGCAAGCTTATCTGCGAAAAGATCTAAACCTACCAAGCGCTTCCTAATTCATTTCACAAATATACGTGGTCTCAATTCTAATCTCAGTGATGTCCATTTCCACTTGCAGTCTTCCAAACCCCATGTACTTTTTCTGACAGAATCTCAGTTATCGGTTGATTCAACTACTGCTCAACTCAGATGCTCAAATTATTCGCTGTATGATTCCTTTCGCCTCAAAGGTGGTACTTGTGCATATATCCATTCTGATATTCCCTGTCAGAGACTTGGCAATTTGGAATCTACTCCCTTTGATCTTCTCTGGCTTAAAATCTCTCTACCTCATTGTGTAAAATTCATCTGTTGTCTCTACCGTTCTCCCAACTCCACTAATCACTTGGAGCTTTTTGACTTCCTCTCTTTGCAACTTGACTTTCTCCAGTCCAACTTTCCTAACAGTGAGGTAATTTTCCTTGGCGATTTTAATGTTCACAACTCCAGCTGGCTTCCATTTCCTAGTCACACCGACCCAGCAGGTCGAGATGCTGAGGCTTTTGCAATTACTAATGACCTTGCACAGATTGTTCATTTAGCATTAGCATTAGCATTAGTAGAGGCATTTGATGCAAGAAAGCAAGCTTATGCAGCATCAGCCAAAAAAAAAAAAAAAAAAAAAAAGTAACATAAATAAATAAAAATAACCACTTCCACTTCACCCCTCTGTTCGTTCGAAATACCTGTCCAGCTGAGCCTTAAACTTATTTAGGCTATCAACTTCCACGACAAGGGATGGAAGTCTGTTCCACCCACCAACCACCCGCTGGCTAAAGGCAAATTTCCGCACATCTATCCTACATCTGTCTTTCCTCAATTTGAATTTATGCCCTCTCAGGTGATTTTTCTGAGCTAGAGGAAGAATCCCATCAGCATTGAGCATGCTCAAACCATTCAAGGCTTTGTACACCTCTATCAGATCACCCCGCTGGTGCCTAGTTTCCAGACACTGTAATTTGCAAAACTTAAGCCTTTCTTCGTAAGAGAACCCCTTTGTCCCATTCACCAATCTAGTTGCCCTTCTCTGTACTCGTTCCAGCAGCTCTACATCCTTCCTGAAAGGAGGCCTCCAGGCCTGTATACAGTACTCTAGGTGTGTCCTGACCATTGCCTTATACAAGGGAATAATCACCTCCTTATCCCTGCTAGAAAAATTCCTATATATCATTGACAATACACCATGAGCTACTCTTGCAGCTCGTCTGCACTGCTCAGAGAACTTCATATCTGCCTGCACCACCACCCCCAGGTCCCTTTCATTCTCTACCACTGTCAGTGTAGTACCACAGAGTTGATACGTTGCTCTGGGGTTGCTGTTTCCCATATGTAGTACTTTACATTTGTCAATGTTAAACTTCATTTGCCACCTCGAAGCCCATCTGCTCAACCTTTCCAAATCCTGTTGCAGCAGCATAGTGTCAGTAGTGTCCTTGACAACCCTGCCAACCTTCGTATCGTCTGCAAACTTGGACATTAAGCCTGATATACCATCATCAATATCATTTATAAATACAGAAAACAATAAAGGCCCCAATACTGAACCCTGAGGGACTCCACTAATAACATTAGTCCACGATGAGCAGTGTCCATTGATTACCACTCTCTGTCTTCTCCTCCTCAACCACCCCTTTATCCATAGCAGCAACTTGCCTCCAATGCCACACTGCTCCAATTTGTGCAGCAGTCTTCCATGTGCAACAGTATCAAAAGCCTTTCTAAGATCCAAGTATATAATATCAAAGTTATTCCCTGCATCCAGTTCTTTTGTGACTGCATCATAGTATCCAATCAAATTGGTCAGGCAAGACTTCCCCTTAACAAAACCATGCTGTGTCCTAGCTATAACTGAAGTCTTGTCTAGATGATCCTGCAGTGCTTCTTTCACCAGTGCCTCCATTAATTTTCCGGGAACAGAAGTTAAACTCACAGGTCTATAATTACTTGTGTCAGCCTTTGATCCCCCCTTTGTGAATTGGGGTCACATTTGCACATCTCCAGTCAATGGGTACCTCCCCTGAGTCCAAGGAAGCTCTCATAATTATGGCTAAGGGTTTGCTTACCTCCTTTGCTGCCTCCTTTAATATAACTGGATAGATCCCATCCACCCCAGGTGCCTTTCTTGTGTTTATCTTCAACAATTTCTCCTCCACTTTGCTCTCAGTTATTACAAGATTCTCTAGCTTACTGCTAGAGTTGAATACACCTCTGGCATTCCCCTCGCTGAATAACTCCTCATGTGTGAATGTCGATGCAAAATATTCATTTAGTTTGTTAGCTACCCGAGCAGGGTCATCAACAGTTGACCCATCGATCTCAAGTGGACCAATCTGATTCATCCCCTTCCTTCTAGAGTTTACATAAGTAAAGAACTCTTTGCTGTTTTTCTTCGCATCCCTTGCCAAGGATCTCTCGTAATCTGCCTTCGCCTGCCTAACCTCCTTTGTAACTTGGTTACAGATCAACTTGTATCTATCATAGGCATCCGTGTCACGTGTTAATTTGTATGTATCCCATGCATTTTTCTTCTCTGCCACATGCCTCATTAGTTCATCTGACAACCATTTAGGCCTAAACCTTGAACAATATTTCTTAGTTGGTATGTAAAGCCTAGTAGCTTCCACGATAAGTTCTTTGAATGCTTCCCATTTTGAATTTGCTGTTGGCAATATCATCAGTTGATCCCACTGTATAGAATTTAAATACTGTCTCAGTCCATTGTAGTCGCCTTTACGAAAGCAATACCCCTTCCCTTTACCCCTAATGGTAGTTACCTCTTTGAGTAACTCCCACTTCAGCACACTGTGATCACTGCCACCAAGTGGTTCATTTATCTGCAGATTCTTAATGCATGAAGAATCACTACTGATAATCAAATCAAGAGTATTACTCCCTCTAGTTGCCTCCCGAACATGCTGATGTAGAAAACAATCATCCAGTAAATCCACAAAAGCCTTGCTACTGTGTGAGTGACCAGCCCCCAAATTCCAGTCAATATCTGGGAAATTAAAATCCCCCATTATAAGACTCTCTGATTTACTGGCCCACTCTATTTCTCCGAACAGTTTCTTATTATACTCATCAGAGTCATTAGGCCTATAGCACACTCCTACTCTCAATTTTGATCTCCCAATGCTTATGTCACACCAAACTGACTCGACACTGCACTGTCCAGCGATGTCGACTGGCTTCACTTCCTTGGATTTTATGTGTTTCTTAATTAATAGCATAACCCCTCCTCCCTTCCTATCCTGTCTATCCTTTCTGTACACATTGTACTCCCCAAATTCCAGTTCTGCATTTCTTATATCTGTGTGACACCACGTCTCTGAAATCCCCACAATATCTGCCTTTGATGTTTTGAGCAATACCTCAAATTCATCAAATTTATTTACTAAACTCCTAGCATTGGTGTACACACAAGTATACATGCACCTGTTCTTTTTCTTAGCTACCCTAACACAACCCATGTGTTTACTTGTACCCCAATGATTCCCAGCAGTCTCTGAAATATCCTGCATCTTATTTTCCAGGCTGCGGCTCATTCCAATAGAAGCAGTGCAAGAATCACTTTCACCTCTGCCAGTGGCTACTGTTAATCTATTAGTCCTTGTATCCCCCCAATCTAGCAGTTTTCCGACCCACCTAACATTGCCTCGATAGCATCAGCAAACATTCTTGCACCCTTTCTATTTAAGTGTATCCCATCCCTGTAGAAGCAGTCTCTCCTGTTAACAAGTACAGACCAGGCTGAAAAAAATTCTACCCCTTGAGCCCTGCACAATCTTTCCAGGGCCGAATTGATTGACAGGGCTCTCATCATATACTCCCTCCTATCGTGTCTGGGCAGAATTGCAGACACTTTCAATTTCAACCCTAATTCACGGCTTTTTTTCATCAGTGACCTGTACTTGTCAAGTAATTCCGCCGGTCTCCTACTCTTAATGTCATTAGTGTCATCACTACTCTTAATGTCATTTACCCACAAGAATACTGGACAATCCTAATCATACAGCCAACACGCTTGATCTTTTTCTCACAAACAACCCTTCTAAGTACACGGTCATCTTCTCCAATGGAGCCATTATCCCATGGCTATTATCCCATGGAGCCATTATCCCATGGACAATCCTAATCATACAGCCAACACGCTTGATCTTTTTCTCACAAACAACCCTTCTAAGTACACGGTCATCTTCTCCAATGGAGCCATTATCCCATGGCTATTTCCAACCTCGTGCTGTTTAGCATTACAAGAATGCAAAATGGGATGACCTGCGAGATTTCTTTTCTTCTTTTCCTTGGTCGGATTACTGTTTCAAAACTTCTGATGTCAACGTGTGCTCAGATCGTGTCGGTGAAATTATTCTTGCAGGAATGAAATCCTTTATCCCACACTCCACTTTAAAATCTCGTCCTTTATCTAAACCTTGGTTTTCCAATAAATGTGCTAAGGCTGTTCAAGAGAAGAATGTTGCATATCGTAATTGGCTTGTTTCTAATTCTTCAGTTTCATTTTATGCCTACACCAAAGCTCGCAATAATTGTAAAGCAGTTATTAATCAGTCCAAACTAGAGTTTGAATAGGCTAAGAGTAGAAAACTTGCTTCTTGCCCTAATGGTAGCCGAGCATTCTGGTCCTTTGCCAAAGGTATTGGCCACAACTTTTGCCCCTCTCTGTTCCCACCTCTGTCCAAACCAGATGGTTCTGTTGTCACTTCAGCCAAGGATAAAGCTGACCTGCTAGCATCCCATTTTTCTTCCAACTCATATATTAATGATCTTGGTAAAACACCTCCCACCATTCCCAACATGCTCCATTCAATGCCTCCTGTGGTCTTCCGTCAAAAGGATGTCAGAAGGATTTTGACAAATCTTGATGCTAAGAAAGCTTCAGGTCCCGATGGCATTTCTCCACTTGTTCTCAAAACCTGTGCTCCTGAACTTACTCCTAATCTTTGCCACCTTTTTCACTTTCTAATTCCAAAAGTGTTTTTCCTTCTGCTTGGAAATTTGCTCATATCCAGCCAGTTCCTAAAAAGGATGAAAAATCCCTCCCATCCAATTATCGTCCCATTGCAATTACTTCTACTCTTTCTAAAGTAATGGAGAAATCAATTAACCGCCAACTCTTAAACTACCTAGAAACCTTCCATCTGATCAACGATCGCCAGTATGGATTCCGTCAGTGTTGATCCACTGGTGATATTCTGGCTTATATTACCCATTTATGGACTAATTCAATGGAAAGGTTTGGTGAAACACAAGTAGTTGCTCTTGACATCTCAAAGGCTTTCGATCGTGTTTGGCATAAAGGTCTTCTAAACAAGCTTCCATCTTATGGTTTGCCAACTATTTTTAGTAATTGGTTATCCAGTTTTCTCTCTGATCGCTCACTGAGGGTAATGGTAGATGGCTCTCTGTCTTCTAACTTCTCCACTAATGCCGGTGTTCCCCAAGGTTCAGTTCTTTCCCCCACTCTTTTCCTCTTGTATATCAATGACCTTCTTCCATTGACTGGAAATCCTATCCATAGCTTTGCCGATGATAGCACATTGCATTCAACTTTCCATTTTGAGAAACCTTGTCCTGCTCAATCAGCTTCAACTTCTCGAAAATCTGCTACCAATTCCTTAAATGCCGATCTTCAGGTAATTCTCTAGTGGGGCAGACAACTTAGTTAATTTCAACCATTCTAGAACTCAGTCTTGTCTTATATCTCGCAAAAAGGATTCTTCTTCTGCTCCTATGCTTATCTTTAGTGACACTCCGATTTCTAGGCAAAATGATATATCTCTTTTGGGGATTACCCTGACTTCTAATCTCTCTTGGCACAAGCACAAGCACATTACAAATATTGCTTCCTCTGCATCTAAAAAACTTGGTTTTCTCTTTCGCTCTTGGTGTTACTTTTCTCCCAAACAGCTGCTCACTCTGTATAAATCGTAAATCCGCCCTGCCATGGAATATTGTTCCTACATCTGGGGTGGTGCCCCCAAAACCTCTCTCAGGTTTCTAGATTCCATTCAGAAGAGGGCAGTTAGGTTAATTAATGACTCCTCTCTAACAGAGTCTCTCCACTCGCTTTCTCATAGACGCACTGTTTCTGCTGCATGCCTCTTCTACAGATACTTCCGTGGGCACTGTTCTTCTGAATTGGCTTCTATAATTCCCGCTCTCTCTTTCAAAACAGTCCGAACACGTGCCGCCACCAGCCAACATCCATTTACTGTCCAACTTCAAACCCACAGAACCAACTTTTCATCTTCCTCATTTATTCATTCAACTGGCGTTTTCTGGAACAACCTCCCATCATACGTATTTCCTGAAAATTACAATCTACAGAAGTTCAAGTCCAATGTCAACAAATATCTTCTTTCATCTTCTCAACCGCCAACCCAAGCACGGTACTAAGTACTATAGGTTCTAATACCTCTCGTGATTGGGGTTCACATAAAAAAAAAAAAAAAAATTTTTTTTGGATTTTTTTTTTTATATGACTGAAGATTTCAGTTAAGGGGACACACATTTCACCATAATAACGTAAAAAACCACAGAATTCCAGCTATCGATATCATCGCAAATGCAATAAGATTGGGTTGACTACCTGTTTATAATAGATTGCGCTAACAGAAAAGCCCAATAACACAGTAAGTGAAAATTGTTTTTATTGTTTTTGTTGCCCTCCAGAAATGTGCTTTAGTAAAATGTGGGCTCGCACGGGATGATAATAGTGAGTTTACCTTAACCCTGTGAAGTTATTTTCAGAAATTTTCATTTTGACCATTATCATGGTGCCGACTAAGAGAATAAGTGACAGCGCTACTAGTACATCTACCAACAAAAGGAAAGCAATTGATTTGGATCAGAAAAGTAAACTAATAAGAATGTATGAAAATGGTCAAACTAACAAATATCGCGCTGAATTCAGATATTGTCAATAATAATATAGTAGCAATATGTTTCTAGTCATTCCCGAGTTGCGTAAAACCATACGAAGTAAGAAGTCCTGGAACGTATCTCTTATGTATGTCGGGGACTTCTGTAATTTTTGGATTAACTGGGAAATCGATTTGTTTTTACCATCTATCCTGGAAAATCGAGTCTACTGTATATGAATCCACCTTTTCAATTTCTACTCCTTCAATGATTTCTGTGGCTTACTTGTTCATCATTATTTTTGTTTTAGCCATATTCATCTTAATCCGAAATCCTTACTGCACTGTTTAAGGTTTTCCTCTAATTCTTTGGGATTATGGGTCATGATCACAATGTCATCTGCAAATTGCAAATGGTTTAGGTATGCTTCATTCACATACTCCTTTCTGTGACCAGTCCAATCTTCTGAAAGCTTCCTCAAGGGCATCAGTAAACAACTTCAGAGATAGTGTCCTTATTAAACTCTTTTCTCAATTTTATATTTTAAAATTGACAAACCTTTCTGCAGTCCACTCTAAACCTCCTACCCCCCCCTCGCAATTTGAATTTATGGACCTCAGTTCTGGAATGATAACAGCAGAGGTTTTGCCTCATTCGCTTTCTTCTCCTTTCAGAGTCTTATACACCTCAGTTAGATCTTTCCTTGGTTCCTAGTTACCAAGTTCATGAACTTGGTAACTAGGAACTTGATCTGTACATGAACATAGTATTTGAAGGGTAATCTTACAATTGCCTTATACAGTGGAATCGTGAACTCTTTCTTTCCAATCAAATGTTTGCTTAATCAACTATAGGATTCCATAGGCCTTCCTTGCCACCTGTTAAAACTTTCGAGAATTTCATGTCTGGTCATTGCAGGTTCGAAACAGTCATAATTTGGCAAGATTGAGTTAATTGAACTTTTGTAATTATTATTTAGCGCCAATAAATAAAGAATATTGTCTAATATTTTTGTGGAAAGAGGTGTTTAATATTACTGTAATTTTAAGAAAGAAATTAGTGTCCTTTCTATTCCATCCAGAATGTTATTAACGTTACCCTGACATCCCTATAAAATCAGAGGGGTGCATAAGCCTTAAACAGGTTGCCTTTTGCCCTGGTGTTGAATAAAATGGAAAAAGGACCATCTTGGTTGACATATGTTTTGAACTGATATAGAACAGTCTTCATTGAATGGATTGGTGAATACTGAATTGTTCGATTTGACAATCACCCACATTAGTTTCAGGAAAGTCCTCTATTCATTCTCCAAAACCGAGTTTTTTTTTTTATTAGCCATATGGTGCAAGGAAGCCTGAGGCTTATGCTGCACCAGCCAAAAAAAAAAAAAAAAAAAATTCCTGCGTTACCCTGAGAGAGAGAGAGAGAGAGAGAGAGAGAGAAGTAGAAGGGAATCACCAAGAAAGAGAAGAATGATGATATCCAGCTCAGGACACTGAGTTTGCCAAGCCCATACTCTTTTTTGATTTCATATCCTGTAATGTCAGAATAAGAAAGGTGTCTCCAGTTGACGTATAAGTTTAAATGTGATGGTTCGGTGATCTGATGTTGGCCAAGCTGCTTGGACATGCCAGTTTGTTATTTTATGGGATGTTGGAGGCTGTAGTAGAATAACATCGATATTTGATTACCATAGGGTAAAACTAAAGATGAATGGGTTGAGAACTGCATTTATTGAGAACTGCAAATGTCGTGGTAGCAAGGAAGTCCTCCAGTTCTTGACCATTGTGAGTCCCTGCATGATCCCCAGTTAGGCCATGCCATAGTCTGGACTGACAGTTTGCATCCTTGCTACGAGTATTCTCTGACCTGGTAATGTTATGAGAGTTGTTTGAGGATAGTAAATAGTTGGAGTAATGCTTTCTCCTGGCCTGCAGTAAAACAGAATGACATAAATAGAGCCAAGGTGACTATTAACTTGGCACTTGCTGTAAAGCAGGTGCATAAAGAGTTTACTTTTGTCACAGTGAGTGTTTTGTTTCTTTGTTTCAGACAGGACTAAAGCCTTCCAGTCTTAGTCAGAGATAGTTTCCACCATTCTGAAGGACTGAGATAACCCTTGACCGCATTAATCTGACTCCCGGACGGTGAGGATATTTATTAGCATTAGCATTAGTAGAGGCATTTGATGCAAGAAAGCAAGCTTATGCAGCATCAGCCAAAAAAAAAAAAAAAAAAAAAAAAAAACACTTCCACTTCACCCCTCTGTTCGTTCAAAATACCTGTCCAGCTGAGCCTTAAACTTATTTAGGCTATCAACCTCCACCACAAGGGATGGAAGTCTGTTCCACCAACCAACCACCCGCTGGCTAAAGGCAAATTTCCGCACGTCTATCCTACATCTGTCTTTCCTCAATTTGAATTTATGCCCTCTCAGGTGATTTTTCTGAGCTAGAGGAAGAATCCCATCAGCATTGAGCATGCTTAAACCATTCAAGGCTTTATACACCTCTATCAGATCACCTCGCTGGTGCCTAGTCTCCAGACACTGTAATTTGCAAAACTTAAGCCTTTCTTCGTAAGAGCACCCCTTTGTTCCATTCACTAATCTTGTTGCCCTTCTCTGTACTCGTTCCAGCAGCTCTACATCCTTCTTGAAATGAGGTCTCCAGACCTGTATACAGTACTCTAGGTGTGGCCTGACCATCGCCTTATACAATGGAATAATCACCTCCTTATCCCTGCTGGAAAAATTCCTGTATATCATTGACAATACTCCATGAGCTACTCTTGCAGCCCGTCTGCACTGCTCAGAGAACTTCATATCTGCCTGCACAACCACCCCCAAGTCCCTTTCATTCTCTACCACTGTCAGTGTAGTACCACAGAGTTGATACGTTGCTCTGGGGTTGCTGTTTCCCATGTGTAGTACTTTACATTTATCAATGTTAAACTTCATTTGCCACCTCTCAGCCCATCTGCTCAACCTTTCCAGATCCTGTTGCAGCAGCATAGTGTCAGTAGTGTCCTTGACAACCCTGCCAACCTTTGTATCGTCTGCAAACTTGGACATTAAGCCAGATATACCATCATCAATATCATTTATAAATACAGAAAACAATAATGGACCCAACACTGAGCCCTGAGGGACTCCACTAATAACATCAGTCCACGATGAGCAGTGTCCATTGATTACCACTCTCTGTCTTCTCCCCCTCAACCACCCCTTTATCCATAGCAGCAATTTGCCTCCAATGTCACACTGCTCCAATTTGTGTAGCAGTCTTCCATGTGCAACAGTATCAAAAGCCTTTCTAAGATCCAAGTATATAATATCAAAGTTATTCCCTGCATCCAGTTCTTTTGTGACTGCATCATAGTATCCAATCAAGTTGGTCAGGCAAGACTTCCCCTTAACAAAACCATGCTGTGTCTGAGCTATAACTGAAGTCTTGTCTAAATGATCCTGCAGTGCTTCTTTAACCAGTGCCTCCATTAATTTTCCTGGAACAGAAGTTAAGCTCACAGGTCTATAATTACTTGTGTCAGCCTTTGATCCTCCTTTGTGAATTGGGGTCACATTTGCACATTTCCAGTCTATGGGTACCTCCCCTGAGTCCAAGGAAGCTCTCATAATTATGGCTAAGGGTTTGCTTACTTCCTTTGCTGCCTCCTTTAATATAACTGGATAGATCCCATCCACCCCGGGTGCCTTTCTTGTGTTTATCTTCAACAGTTTCTCCTCCACTTTACTCCCAGTTATTTCAAGATTCTGTAGCTTACTGCTAGAGTTGAATACACCTCTGGCATTCCCCTCGCTGAATAACTCCTCATGTGTGAATGTCGATGCAAAATATTCATTTAGTTTGTTAGCTACCTGAGCAGGATCATCAACACTTGACCCATCAATATCAAGTGGACCAATCTGATTCATCCCCTTCCTTCTAGAGTTTACATAAGTAAAGAACTCTTTGCTGTTTTTCTTTGCATCCCTTGCCAAGGATTTCTCGTAATCTGCCTTCGCCTGCCTAACCTCCTTTGTAACTTGGTTGCATATCAACTTGTATCTATCATAGGCTTCTGTGTCATGTGTTAATTTGTATGTATCCCATGCATTTTTCTTCTCTGCCATATGCCTCATTAGTTCATCTGACATCCATTTTGGCCTAAACCCTGAACAATATTTCTTAGTTGGTATGTAAAGCCTAGTAGCTTCCAAGATAAGTTCTTTGAATGCTTCCCATTTTGAATTTGCTGTTGGTAACATCATCAGTTGGTCCCACTGTATAGAATTTAAATACTGTCTCAGTCCATCGTAGTCGCCTTTACGGAAGCAATAACCCTTCCCTTTACCCCTAATGGTAGTTACCTCTTTGAGTAAATCCCACTTCAGCACACTGTAATCACTGCCACCTAGTGGTTCATTTATCTGCAGATTCTTAATGCATGAAGAATCACTGCTGATAATCAAATCAAGAGTATTACTCCCTCTAGTTGCCTCCCGAACATGCTGATGTAGAAAACAATCATCCAATAAATCCACAAAAGTCCTGCTAGTGTGTGTAACCAGCCCCCAAATTCCAGTCAATATCTGGGAAATTAAAATCTCCCATTATAAGACACTCTGATTTACTGGCCCACTCTATTTCCCTGTACAGTTCCTTATTATACTCATCAGAGTCATTAGGCCTATAGCTCACTCCTACTCTCAATTTTGATCTCCCAATGTTTATGTCACACCAAACTGACTCCACACTGCACTGTCCAGCGATGTCGACTGGCTTCACTTCCTTGGTTTTTATGTGTTTCTTAACTAATAACATAACCCCTCCTCCCTTCCTATCCTGTCTATCCTTTCTGTAGACGTTGTACTCCCCAAATTGCAGTTCTGCATCCCTTATATCTGTGTGACACCACGTCTCTGATATCCCAACAATATCTGCCTTCGATGTTTTGAGCAATACCTCAAATTCATCAAATTTATTTACTAAACTCCTAGCATTGGTGTACACGCAAGTATACCTGCACCTGTTTCTATTCTTAGCTACCCTAACACAACCCATGTGTTTACTTGTACCGCAATGGCTCCCAGCAGTCTCTGAAATACCATACATCTTGTTTTTCAGGCTTCTGCTCATTCTAATAGAAGCAATGCAAGAATCTCTTTCACCTCTGCCAGTGGCTACTGTCAATCTATTGGTCTTTGTCTCCCCCCAAGCTAGCAGTTTTCCGACCCACCTAACACTGCCTCGATAGCATCAGCAAATATTCTTGCACCCTTTCTATTTAAGTGTATCCCATCCCTGTAGAAGCAATCTCTCCTGTTAACAAGTACAGTCCAGGCTGAAAAAAATTCTACCCCTTGAGCCTTGCACAATCTTTCCAGGGCCGAATTGATACACCTCTTATACACCTCAGTTAGCTTTCTTTGTTTATCCTGAAGGATAAACAAAGAAAGACCCACAGCTGTTATAGGAACCAATGCTTGGACTCCAGATTCACTGACTTTACAAAACCTGCAATTTTTGGCTATTGGTGTATTTGAAAGGCCATGTTTACAGAGGTAGTCCACACTTATTTATAGTCTTTAAATAATAGCATTTGAAGTGAGGCCACCTCTATTGTTCCTACTTGCCTGCAGAAAGACTACAGGCAACTAGGAACAATAAAAAATGCACTGCTGAACATTGTCTTGTTCAGCGATCTTTTAGAGCCATTTTTTCCCCCTTTTTTATTTAAACCCCTATTAAGCATGTAAAGTGTTTGGCAATATCTTTCCTTATTTATATTATGACTTTCCTCTAAAATATGGACCTAACTTGGGCCTTCTCCATTTTGAAGCACCGTAGCCATAATTTCTGATCTATTAATTTAAGGTTCTTTCCCTTTAATGGAAATGACAGCATATGTTCCTTCCATATGCTGTCATTAGAATAAGGTTGTAATGGAAGACCCAGATCCCATCACCTGTTACCAGGCCTTTTTTAAAAAAAAAAAAAAAAAAAAAATCTTCTTGAAGGCTATACTGCACTCCTGCCACACTTCTTGGCAGATCTCCTGCCTTGGGAATTTCATTCCTCTTGTTAACAGCTTGAGTAACCATTTGTAGCATATTTTCTTATTAGATTAATACACTTCTCTCTGAACATCTCAGTGCTTTCATTGTTGCATATGTGGTTATTTCCCTACCTTTTTTGAACTACAGGTGACCCCCGCTTAACGCTGATCATTCGTTCCGGAAAAACAGAGCGCTAAGTGAATCCGCGCTAAGCGAGCGCCGGTCGGTGCCATAGCATATTTCCTAATCAATAATAAACGGTAGTGAAAAGAAGCACAAATGTCGGTCAAAATATTTAATATTCAAATATTTGTACATATAAAATATTCTGCATTACATACGTATATAATTATGTGGAAACTACTTATGTATCAAAAGTAGGCCCCGAGTGCCAAGCGATAGTGACAAGCGATTTTCTTCCTGCGAATATATAGTGATCTCCCAAAGTGTTATAGTTTTGATTCTTTTCTAGCGTCACCTGTTCTTTTGTTTACTTGAAGAGGTTCTGTACTTTAAAGGACAAAAGTAAGAACCGAGAGAGGAAATCTACCTTTCTTTTTTATTCTATATATTCATTACTAACCCTTTATTTACTTCAACAACCGCTTGGTCACTGGTGGCACCGCTCCTGCCTCCACGTGGCGGGGCCAGTAATCTGGGGGATAAGACAACCCCCAGGGCTAAAAGGAGCAGAAATGGAAACAAGTGACTTTCCATGCTTAGAGCCGAAGAGCTCTCAAGCAAATGACATTCATGACACTGACCATGACTCTTCTCTATCGAAGAGAATGAAGAAAGACATTGGCAGACAGGAATTACCAGCATTCCTAATAATACATTCTCTGTCAACACAACCTGTGGGCAAGCTCTCCCCCTTTATCATTCAGAGATGCCTCGAACATGCCGCAGGTTCACCAAGTGAAACGTCTCCAATCAGGAGATTTATTAATAGAGACCACCAATCCTCGACACTCTGAACTATTATTAAGTTTGACATCTTTGAGTGGAATCCCAGTTCAAATCACACCACATAACACCCTCAATTCTTCAAAGGGAGTGATCACTGAATGGGATCTATTAAACGTTCCTGAAGATGAGATAGCCCAGGAACTTAAAGAACAAAAAGTCATTCAGGCAAAGAGGATCATGATCCGAAAAGATGGCAATTTAGTTCCTACCCGGAGTATAATATTACCTTTCAGTTCTCCAAACCTACCAGCTTCAGTCAAGGCAGGATATTTAAACTGTCGCGTTCGGCCATATATTCCGAACCCCCTAAGATGTTTTAAATGCCAGAAATTTGGCCATTCCCAGACAGCATGCCGTGGAGATGCAACATGTGCAAACTGTGGATGTAAAACTCACACACAAACAGAATGTAAAACACCAACCCCACAGTGTCCAAATTGCAAGGGCAGCCATCCGGCATACTCCAAAGACTACGACCTCTGGAAGTTGGGGAAAAAGATACAAAAGTATAAAGTTGAAAATAAAGTTTCCTACCAAGAGGCAAGAAAACAAATAAGATTAAATAATCCAAAATGCACTTATGCCTCTGCTGCTTATAGTCACCAGTCAATAGCATGTCAGACAGAAGTGTCCATCCCTCCAGATACATCGATCTCAGACTGGGCTCGATCAGTCCTCTCGGTCCAAAATACATCAAAGGCAGTCGATCAATGCAGTAATACGCCACTGACAGTTCCATCCCAGAGACTTCCACATTGCCAAGCAGCGGAAAAATTAGATCCAGTTGAGGTGAAGCAATCTCACCCCTCAAGCATGGACACCGATGATACCACCAACTCAGAAGATCTGCTTGAAATACATGCAGATGATGATATGGAAGAAAACAATGACTCAAGACGCCCAAATTTTTCAAGAAAAGAAAAATCAAAACACGAGAGATATAAACAAGCCTCTCACAAAAAGCAAACAGACTCCTCTTCTGCTCACAAAACCAAATAATGGAACAAATCTTACAATGGAATTGCAGAGGTTTTCGCAGCAATATTGATGACATCTATGAACTAATTAACCGTTACAATCCTGCTGCTATATGCTTGCAAGAGACAAATCTAACAACAAAAATATCTGTTTCAGTCAAAAACTATACTATCTTCAGAAAAGATCGATCTGAAACTAACAGCCCCCCCATGGAGGAGTAGCTATACTAGTGGAATCAGGAGTCCCCTCCAGGCACATTCCATTACAAACACCATTAGAAGCTGTTGCTACCCGTATAGTAATCGGTATCACACTGACACTAGCCTCAGTTTATCTTCCGCCGAATCAATCATGTACAATTCAGCAACTGTTAAATCTAATTTCCCAATTACCACCTCCTGTTTGTTTACTAGGAGATTTTAATGGGCATCATCCATTATGGGGATCTCTGGTCTCAGACGGGCGTGGCGAACTCATTGAAATGTTACTTGACCGAGAAAATTTGACACTACTGAATAATGGCTTACCGACATATATCCATTTACCTACTGGGTCAACCAGTGCAATAGATCTCTCAATTTGCTCTCCGATCCTCTTCCCAACTATAGAGTGGGCAGTACATGACAATCCTCTAAATAGTGACCACTATCCGCTGATCTGTAGTATTCAAACCACCCATTCCAAACAAACTGAAACAAAAACAAAATGGAAATTTTCCAAAGCAAACTGGACGAAATTTACTAGTCATGTATCTTTTGATGATGACACCATAGTCTTCTGCTATTGACACTGTCACCTATCATATCACAATGCAGATACTAACAGCAGCAAAAGCCGCCATCCCACAGTCTCAAATAAGAAACCATCGGCATACCAATCACTGGTGGAATGGCGATTGTAATAAAGCGAAGAGAGAAAAAAACAAAGCATGGAACACCTTCCGCAAACATCCCACCACTGCCAACCTTATTAACTTCAAGAGACTGAGAGCCAAAGCTCGTTATATCCGGCGGAAGGCGAAAAAAGACTCGTAGATAAAATTTGCCTCCTCAATCAACAAAGATACTGATACCCGAATAATCTGGGAAAAAATAAAGAAACTAAATGGTAAATATCATAAGTTGCCTTCTCCTATTATTAATTGAAATGGAAAGGAGATCTCATCTGTTGATGAAATTGCCAATGCCCTAGGAACGGTGTTCTGTGAGTTGTCCGCCTCAACTGCATATCAACCATCTTTTCAAAAAATCAAAGCTGAAACTGAGAAAAGGAAACTAGACTTCAAAACTGCATGTCATTTTACCTATAACCAACCACTCACAATATCTGAACTGAAAGAATCTATATATACCTCAAGAAACAGCTCTCCTGGCCCTGATGGAATCTACAATATAATGATTCAACACCTCAATCAGAAATCACTAATTTCATTGCTAAACTTTTACAATAGAATATTCTCAGAACATATATTCCCTACTTCCTGGAGACATTCTTATGTAATAGCCATACCTAAACCTGGAAAAGACCATTCGATTCCTAACAACTATAGACCAATTTCTCTAACCAGCTGCCTGAGTAAGACTTTGGAAAAAATGGTTCACCATCGACTCACCTGGTACCTTGAATCCGAAAACATAATCAGTAATAATCAGTTTGGCTTTCGGAAGAATAGATCTTCCCTAGACCTCATGACCAAAGCCGAATCCAACATAAGAAATGCATTCATCAGAAATCAACATCTCGTCATGATATGCCTTGATATAGAGAAGGCCTTTGATACCACGTGGCGCTACGGTATCCTAAGAGATCTCCATTCCATTCATATGAGAGGCCATTTACCATATTTTATTCAAAGCTTCCTTCAGCACAGATCTTTCCAAGTGAGGTACCGGCAGGTTTTATCTCAAACATACATTCAAGAAGAAGGAGTCCCACAAGGCTCTGTTCTTAGTGCCACTCTGTTTGCAATACGAATAAACAACATCACAAACAGCATTCCAAATACCGTTGACTCGTATCTCTATGCAGATGATCTTACCATATCCTGTCATTCCCAGAATATGAACTATATTAAGAGGCATCTACAAATATCCATTAATAACATTGAATTATGGATTGCGCAAAATGGATACAAACTGTCAAGCCACAAATCTACAGCTATACATTTCTGCACGAAACGCGCAATGCATCCTGAACCCGAGTTGCACTTGGCTGATCATCCACTACCAATTGTGAACAGTATTCGCCTTGTAGGGCTAATTTTTGATAAGAAGTTAAACTTCCAGGAGCACATCAAGTATCTAAGAACCACTTGCACAAAGAAAATGAATATACTCCGGGTCATCTCCAGTACATCTTGGGGCGCCGATCGTTATACCCTGCTCCACTTATATAAATCTCTAATTAGATCTCGGTTAGACTACGGAGCACCTGTTTATGACTCAGCTAGGGAGAGCACCTTGGCCCGTCTTGCACCCATCCAACATTCTTCTCTTAGGATAGCCCTAGGTGCATATAGGACATCACCAGTTCAAAGTCTTTATGTTGAGGCTCACGAACCTCCACTTAGCATCAGAAGAAAGATGTTGCTGATAAACTACTCAGCTAAAATTAAAAGTCTGCCTACTCATCCGGTTTGGCCACTGTTGCATAACCCTCAATTGAAAACCCATTATACAAATAAACCTAGAACAATTCGACCTTCTGGTATCAGACTGCAGAATCTAACAGAAAGCTGGAATATTCAGCTTGATAATATCATCAGAGAAAAAAAAGATCCGGATCCCCCGTGGACTAACTTCACCCTTTCTTCTGATGAATACTTTGAGCAATGGGGTAAAGGCTCTAAAGCAGATATTAACATCCAACAACTACATGTTGCTCACTCACAAAAGTACCCACACTTTACCAAGATCTATACTGATGGTTCGAAGTCTGACAGTCGAGTGGGTGCAGCTGCCGTCTTCCCTAATACAACTGTCTCAATTTCACTTCCAACCGAATGCAGCAGCTACACTGCTGAACTCCATGCCATTAAGCTTGCTCTGGAAAACATCTCGCTAATGTCAATAAATAAAAGTATCATATATACTGATTCACGGAGTGCTGTTCTAGCTTTGAAAAGGACTTCCCCACCTAAAAATCCTTTATTAAAGTTCATAAAACATAAGCTGATGCATCTTTATGAGCATCAGAAAACTGTTATCTTTTCATGGATCCCTGGCCACAGTGGTATTCCAGGAAACGAATGTGCAGACAGTGCTGCTAAGTATCCTTCCATCATATCCTCAACAGATAACCTAGTCCCATATCCTGATTATAGACATAACATACGGAGAACATCTATGGAACAGTGGACACTTCTGTGGAAAATGCAAACCAATAACAAGCTATTCCAAATAAAAACTGAACCACAATTATGGACTTCTAGCCTTCGGAAAAATAGAAAAGAAGAAGTAATCTTAGCCAGAACTCGTATAGGTCACACTCACCTCACACATCTCTATCTGCTTACAGGAAATGATCCTCCTCAGTGTGCACACTGCTCGCAACCACTTACAGTAAAACATATACTCCTTGAATGTAACTTGTTCAGCAATGCCTGACGAATGTCTTTTAGTTTCATTTCAGATCTACAGCAACCTCTCTCTGAATAGCATAATAGGTAAAGAAGCAAATCTCTCTGAATTCTTTTTGTATATAAAACAAATAAAAATGTATGACCATTTCTAACTGCCCACCGTGCAGTTATCATAAGTAACTCAATTAATTTAGGAGGCGCAATATGGCCTAAGTAGCTCTTGCGCCAGAAAACAACATAACAACAACATCAGTATCAAAAGTAAACTTAAAATTCCAATTAAAATAATGAATTTAATTGATTTAATTTAATTGATGGATTTAATCATGAAAAATGTGTGGATTTTGAGTTGAACTTTGTCCCTCTTCCAAATAAACTAAAAGGGATATTAATTTTAAATCTCCCGCAGCGTTACCACCCAACATTAAAGTCAACCGATTCTTCACCACTTTTAAACCAGTCATGTTTTTTCTTCTTTCAATATTAAACTTCTTTTAGGCATTCGTTTCCACAAAAGTCCTGCTTCATCTATGTTAAAAATTTGTTGAGAAGTATAACACATAATACTCCTCTTCAATAATTTTAAGTTCTTTTTTGAAAGTTTCAGCTCCTTGATCTGCACTTGCAGCTTCTCCCTGGATTTTAAATATTTTAAATCTATTCTACCAGCCCTTAGCAGTTTTAAATAGTTCCACATTTTTTTTAGGCGAGTTTTCTTTAGATCATCATATTGGCTAATCTCGTTTTTTCTTTTTAATATTTAACTTAACTGAATTCTGCATTGGAATATTATCTTCAATAAAATTAGTCTTTCCATTTCAATCCTAATAGCTGGCCTAGCCCTAGTTGCTTGCAGTGGAACAGCTATCTTTCCCTGGCGCCTCCGTAGCCAGGTGGGAAGGAGCAGCAGTGCGTAGCACACGCTTCTTGATTAGACCGGGGTTCGAGCCCGTCACCACCAAATACAGAGGATGCGGAAAGGTCAGGGAATGACCACCGCATATCCCGGAGCAATATGGCCTTAGTTGCTAATGCTCCTAAAAACCAAAATAACAATAACAATAGCTATCTTTCCCGCTGTTAAAATTAATTCTTTATTTTTATTATAATCGTTTAAAAAATTTTTTTAAGACTGCGTGTGCGCGTGTAGTGTGTAGACAAGTGATTTGTATGCTCTTCAACTTTTTAAAAATTTAAATGGTTTCTTCCCGTTTATCAAATCTAAACTTATACTAATAGATGCCTTATTGGATGTTCATCTCGTCCCTCAACTTATATTATGCAGATTATCATCAGGTAACCTTTTATTTAAAAATTTTCCTATATGATATGTGTAAAAATACTCTGTCGGCTGCAGTGTGACACAAGGTCAAAGTTCTCAGATACAAAGACTTTATAGTCAACGGCAGGAAAACTCCTATTTTTGCAGGCATTAAGAGTGTCAACCTACCTCCCTGCTAATAGCCTTACTTGAGGTTGTGGTGATCTTCCGATCTGAAGGTGATTATTAAAGGAACACAACAGTTTATTCTGTCAATCGCAGCGGCCTTGTTTCCAATGCATTTTTCGGGAACAATTTCCTATACTCTAGCAGTGATTAACATTTATTAATTTGATTGCTTGCTGAACTATTTTACATAGTAAACTAACTGTGCTGTGTGTTAAATTATGCTAATTTAGATTAGTTATGGCCCTGAACATTAATTTGAATATGCAAATTCGCTACGCCCCTGGCGGTTTCAATAGGACCTATTGGAAAATTGGTAGATTTTGGTAGGGCTAAAGTATAACAGCCCAAATATACCATTGATTGCTAATCTTTTGGCTACATACTCCTTATTTTCAAACTGAGACGTGATAACTGTTTTAAATGAATGCAAGAGAAAGCTCCAGTTCCCCAAGTGAGGAGGAACCCGATCCAGGATGCCTCCCTCCACAGACCACTGCTCTTAACACCCCACTGAAGAGTGGCTATCTGTCACTAAAGAAAAAGAAAGGTAACAAGAAGTGCAAGGAAGCAAAGATGGCCTGTGCCACACTTTGTGCAGAACAACCAGTACAGGATGAGGGGCATGTCAAACCTTTGGTAATTGATCAAGGTCCAGTTGATACGCCCCCTCGTGATTTGGTATCAAAAGAGGCCATGGCCTCAGCATCAGCCATTGCCACTGTTCCTGCTGCAGTTTC
This sequence comes from Mastigoproctus giganteus, assembly GCF_048544385.1. Taxonomy (NCBI): domain Eukaryota; kingdom Metazoa; phylum Arthropoda; class Arachnida; order Uropygi; family Thelyphonidae; genus Mastigoproctus; species Mastigoproctus giganteus. Next base: position 142,844,107 of record NC_143575.1, read on the forward strand.
TCCATCTGCCACAGCTGCTGCATCTGCAGCCCCTGCTCTTCTCATAGCTCCTGCTCCTCAACTGCCAGCCAAAAGCACCACCCAAGTTCAAACTCCAACAGCCCTTGCAAATGCCATTGCAGCTGGGCTAAAACCCTCTACGAGATTGGGAATTCCCCCACCCAGCACTGAAATTGAGAGGGGACCCATGATTGGGCCAGTGTCCCTACACCAAACAATCTCATTGCTCCACGGACATCTAATTGCATTCCTAAACAACGACTCAAATAGATTTACGAAAGTAGCTGGGAACCACATCCAGGAACTTTGGTCCAGCCTGCAGTCCATAACAACTGAGCTGCTAATAGACAATGAAAGGCTAAAAGCAATAAATGATGAGCTCAGAACAAAAACCTCACTGCTGGAGAAAGTGATAAACACCTTTACTAAACTTCCAGCTTCTATCGACCATGAATGTGTAGCTGCCAAGAATCCCACCACCTCTGGACTTCCCATTGGAACCACATCCTATGCTGGAGCTGTCAAATCTGGCATACCTAGTTCTTCCACCCAAGTCAAAGTGAGGACCCTACAGCCCCAGCCTGCAGAGAAGAGACAACAGCATCTCCTTCTACGAGCAAGCGAAAACTCGGAATTAAAAACAAGCAGTGAGGTGAAAGAGTTGATACAGAACACCATCAGAATGAAATATAAGAACCTAAAGATAAAGTCCCTCCGGCCAATCAGAAATAAAGGAGTGCTGCTGGAAACAGCTACCCAAGAGGACCTGAGGTCCATTTCAGCCAACTGCTCTCTGTCCACAGCTGGAGTCGCCATAGTCGCCAAAACTATCCAATCCATCCATCATAGTGTATGACATACCTAAGGAACTGACAAACGAAGAGGTGCTAGAAGATCTGTTCCATAAGAACCTAGTAGACTATGGGTTTACATGGAATGAAGTGAAGACAGAGACTACCTTTAGATTCAACACCAAATCTAAGTCTAGTGCTACTGAACATAGAGTAATCAGCTTCAGTCCACGAATCTTTAAGCACATTCTCTCTTCAGATAGAATTTATTTAGGCTGCCAAGCCCACAGATTCCGCCAGTTCACAATAGTTACAAAATGCTTCCTCTGCCTTGGCTATGGGCATACCTCCCAGAGCTGTACCCATAATTCCCCATCTTGTGGTCATGTGCATGTGGAGTGTCCGCATCATGAGGAAGAGCCCAGCTGTGTAAATTGCAAGAGGCGCCGCCACCCCCATAACCACTCAGTCTGGGATACAGCATGCCCGGAATATCAGAAGGCTCTAGAACTCGTACGGCTAAGGACTGCTGATGAATAGCCCCAATCCCATTCCTACAAGAACCAGAGGACGGTCTCCCCGGAATACTTCCTTTCCTCCAATGGATACAGTTGCCATGGACACACCCAGCCACCAATGCTTCAAAGTCATGCAAATCAATGGGCACAGGTCTCGTGCCGTTGCTGATGAGATTCGTCTGGCTGCTGAGTTGTATGCAGTGGATGTGATCGCAATCCAGGAGCCTTATGCTGCTAAAAACCATTCCAACCACACATCCAAAATCACCGGCTTCTCAATGCACACTCGAGTAATCCAGCCTATCTTGGAGGACCCAAAGACTTGCATCGTCGTTCTAAACAAGGATTTGGATGTCCTCGTAATACATGGCCTCTGCAATCAGCTTGCCACTTGTGTGCAGATCACATATGCCACACAGTCATTCTACCTGCTGTCCCTGTATTGTCCCCCTTCTGCTGATTTTAACAACTCACTTAACTTCCTGGAATATGCTCTTGACTTCCTCGGCTCAAAATCTCTCCTAGTTGCCTCTGATGTTAATGCCAAGTCTGAGTTCTGGTTTTGCCCTACTGCTGATGCCCGTGGATCACTTCTGGAGGACCTTGTCCTGAATAGAAACCTAACAATACACAATCAACCCAGTTCCTACACCACATACAGCAGCTCTACAGGAGAATCAAACATTGATATCACCATCTCCACTAGGGACATTGACCCCCTGGTCTCTGACTGGAAGGTTATCCCAGACTGGACCCTCAGCGACCACAGAGTCATACTTTTCCTCATAAACTTAACCCCTCTGAAAAAAGACAACCAGATAAGACTGCCTGCACTTGTGAGGTTCTCCACCAGAAATGTCGACTGGCAATTCTTTGAACGTTCTATTAAAGGAGACTTCCCTGAAAGTGAGCGAAATCCCAATGAATCCATGCAAGCCAATGAACTGGTAACTGCTCTCCAGCAAGCAATCCTCAAAGCATCCTATAAATCCGCCAAAAAGAAAATATTCCGACCTATTGTCTCCACTTGGTGAACCAATGATCTCACTAGACTTCGGAGAGTGGCAATGCGAGCACAACGTTACTACCAGCGGCACCGGGACTGGGCACCCCCAGAAGTCGAACGGCTCTACAGTGACTACATCCAAAAGAAAAATGACTATATTAAAGCCATAGCAGCCAGGAAAAAAGCAACCTGGGTGAGCTTTGTTAAGGAAACTGGAAATTCCAACCCCTGGGGTTTAGTGTATAAAATAACAAGAGATAAATCCTTCACCCCTGAAATTTTTAACACTGTACAGGCTAACTCCCAGGAAACCTCCAACTGGTTTGATTCAGCCAACATAATCCTTGACAGGTTGTTTCCTCCAGATGATGTTGCTGAGGATCTCCCAGAGCATACAGCAATTAGAAGAGCAAATCGAAACTACGCCACAGAAAGCACAACGGATCCTTTCACCCTGGAAGAGCTGAATGCAGTATTACAGAAAATAAACCCAAACAAATGCCCTGGCCTAGACCAGATAGAGTATACCTTCATCTTTCGTCTGTTTAAACTAAGGCCGCTATACCTCCTCCTGTTGTACAATAAATGCCTCCAGGGAGGTATCTTTCCCAACGACTGGAAAACTGCTCTTCTGCGCCTGATAAAGAAACCACACAAGCCACCTTCAGATCCTCACTCCTTCCGTCCCATTGCACTCTTGGCAAATCTCGGGAAAATTCTCGAGCATCTTATGGCCCTAAGAGTCTCGGCGCTTTTCCAGGCGAAAAATCTAATCTCTCCACATCAATATGGCTTCACACCAGGACGCTCCTCTGAAGAGGCCCTTTTTGACCTGGTATTACATATCGAAAACTCCGAAGCTAAGTTTGAATTGGCAATCTTTGTCGATTTTGAGGGAGCATTCGACACTGTCTGGTGGGACAGCGCTTTGAAGCGTCTCCGGTCTGCCTCCTGTTCCCATCAATTATATAAACTTTTCCTTAGCTACTTCTCCGAAAGAACTGTTATCCTAAAATCTAAGTATCAACATGTCCTCAGGCCTGTCTCTCGGGGATGCCCCAAGGGGTCGGTTTTGGGGCCTGTGGTGTGGAATATGGTTCTACAGAATTGGCTCTCCCGTTCTTTTGAGAACACCAAAGTTGTTGCCTTTGCCGATGACCTTACCATCATTGTGTCTGGAAAATCTAGGAGTGCCATTGAACATAATGCCAATCTGGTCCTGTCTGATCTCTCCTCCTGGGCAGCATTGAACAAACTCCACATTAACCCAAATAAAACCAAAATGATGCTCTTTAAGCACAAGCTAGATCTCAGGCGTCCACCACAGGTTAAAATCTCTGGAATCCGGCTACCCATAGTTACTGAAGCTACCATTCTTGGAGTGGTAATTGATCACAAACTGAGCTTCCTGCCACACCTCACCCATCTCAGATCAAAAGTCAAGAAGCTCTCTGGCTCCATTATTCGTATCTTCAGGAATGACTGGGGCCTTTCCAAGAGGACACTTCGTCTGTACTATAAAGCAGTCTTCCTTCCAATTGTCACATATGCAGCCGGTGCCTGGTTTCACCGAGTTGGCTTGGTCAAGATGAGAAACAGATTGAGTTCCATCCAACGTACAATGCTACTGGCTACCCTGAGAGTTTGCAGAACAGTTTCTATAGCAGCCATCCAAGTCGTAGCTGGAACTCTTCCTCTGGATTTGTATGCTGCTTACAGAGGACTAGTATTTAGAATCAAAATCATCATTCTTCTCTTTCTTTGTGATTCCTTTCTACTTCTCTCTCTCAAGGTAACTCGGGAATTTTTTTTTTTTTTTTGGCTGGTGCAGCATAAGCCTCAGGCTTCCTTGCACCATATAGCTATAATAATAATAATAAAAACAGCATCCCCACTAAGTTCCTTGACATCGAGCTTGATCTTGATACTGACCCAAAAGCTGAGAAAGCCAGATGCTACAACGAGTTAGTGAACATCTGGCAGACCCGATGGGATACATCCCAGGTTGGAGTGGTTACTAGAAGATTCCTTCCTGATGTAACCTTTACATCCTCTAAAATGGTCCAATCCTGGCTTTCCCTCACCATGGAGACTTCCTTCCTAGTTACTGGACATGGCTCTCTTAATGAAAAATTGCACCAACTAGGCCTCTGCACGACTGACCTGTGCTACTGTGGAGCCAAGGAAAACTGGAGGCACCTCCTTTTTGACTGTATTCTGTACGAAGACTTGAGACAAGATTTAGTGACCACCATCCCAATATCAGAAAACCAATTAGACCAGTTACTCCAAACCCCTGAACGTTTATTTGCTCTTCACAACTTTGCTATGGAAGTCTTTTCTCGAAGGAGGAGATCATATAGAGTGGTCAACACCCCTGGCATAGTGTTAGGGTCGGGCGCCACCTGTGGTTTCCCACATCTGCGCCATATGTACACTGTGAAGAAATACAGAACACTGTAAATGCTAGAAAAAGTGTAGTGTGTTGAATGTATAGTTTTGTGTTGGGTTCTGTTGTGTGTCCTGGCATTTGGCCGCAGGGCCCCTGGTGGAACCCCACGTTGCCCGCACACACACACCACTAGGAGGTAGCCAGGCTGCCCATTATTCTCTGGCAGGTCTCCGTCAGGGTCGCCTGAGCTTTCTGAACGGAGACCAATTAAAAAAAAAATAAAATAATAATAAAAAATAAATAAATAAATAAAAAAAAAGATAAAATAAAAAAATAAATAAATAAAATAAAAAAATAATAAAAAAATAAAATAATAAATAAATAAAAAAAATAATAATAAAAATAAAATTAAAAAAAATAAATTAAATTAAAAAAAATAATAATAAAAAAAAACCGATAATAATAGAAAATAATAATAAAAAAATACATATAATAAAAAAATAAAAAATAAAAAAATAATAATAAAAAAATTAATAATAAAAAATAATAATAAAATAAAATAAGTAAATAAATAATAAAAATAAATAAAAAATAAGGTAGAGTGTGGCAATACAGGGTGTATGGAAGAGTAAGGGGATGTAGGTAAGGGCATCCCGTAAATTGACAGTGGAGCATATGCCCCACCAGGAGAAAAGGGGAGGGGATAACTCTAGAAGGGTAGAAAAACCACTCAGCGAGAGTGCTGAGTGTGACTTATATTTTGCGGTGGAGTGGCCAAGACCACTGGAGCCTACCAAACCATATGGAAAGTTAGCAGGTAATCCTACTTTGGATGTTCCAGGGTTAGCAAGTCGATGCTGGTAAAACAGTCAAGTACAGATTTTTTATTTCAAGTTAGTGTAAGTCCTTTACAGGTTTCTATCCCTGGCTTGAGTTGGTTGTAGAGTCCTGTGCCTAGAAAAGAGGTTCTGTGCGTACTCAGTTAATGATTTATAATATTGTTCTTCAGAAATTAGCAGGTGCTCCTGTCCTTGAGGTGTGTGTTGTAGCCTGGTGTACAGTGTTCCTCGAAGATCGTTATAAATTGGGCAGTTATAAAGAAGATGGTCCCAATCTTCAATTTCTCCACATGTACAGTAGGGGTTATTGATGATTCCCAAGGTAGTCAACTTATGATTTATAGAACTGTGTCCAGTTATAATATATGTACAGTAGAGGCCAGGAGAGAACCAAGGCGGCGACTTTGGATAAACTAGTTTGACATCCGGGATGAATTTCTTAGTTATCAGGCCCTTGTCCGTCTCCTCCCATCTTGTCTGCCAGATTTGTAGTAGCATGGCAGCTAGTTTTTTCTTTTCTTGCTTGCAGTCAGTGCGGGTGTCGATGGTATGTCCAAAGATGGTAGCTGGGATTCCCCGCGACAGGCAGTAGTGCAATCCTCGACGGATAACCTCCAAGTCAAGGGGGAGGACACCTGCAAGAACCTGTAGGGCCGGAGAACTTACTGTGCAACAGGCCCTGGTAATGGCAAGCAGTATACTTCGCTGAATTGTTTCCAGTTTGCATTTATTGCGTTGTTTCCAGTTTGCATTTATTGCGAACAATTATTGCTCTATGGTACCAAATCCCGCATCCGTATGTAATAACAGAGAGGAATATAGCTTTATACAGGAGTTTGAGTGTTCTCCGGTGGCAAGTAAATGTTCTCATTTACTTGCCACCTTTTACAAAAACACATGTCCACATGACCCCAGTCACACCTGCTTACTCGGACGATTAAGGCTGCATAATTTCTGATTTTTACTTGAAGGTATGAGAGATGCGGGAAGAAGGAGAGCTTTGAATCCAGGATGATACCCAGGTGTTTTAGGGAAGTTACCAGCTTGATGGTTTTTCCTTGTACCTTGATCTGAGGTGGCCTTGATATTTGTAGGGTGCCTTTGAGAAGTATGGATTGTGTCTTCTGTGGAGAAATCCGGAGCTTGTGTAGAGTTGCCCAGTCCTGTAAGATCTGTAGTGCCTGATTTCCAGCGGCCTCGAGAGCTGCTCTGGTGTCCGCTGCGATGGAGATAGTAATATCATCTGCGAATGCTTGGATAGTAACAGGGCCCAGATCCAGACCAAGTAACTCATCAAGGACGATGTTCCAGAGGAACGGGCCGAGGACCGAACCTGTGGGCAGCCTCTGTAGATAGATTTGGTGAGCTTCTGGTATGGTGAGGAGATGGTGATCTTCCTGTTGGAAAGGTAACTTTCTATACACCTGTATAAGTTGGCTGGTATGCGTGCCAGTCTTAGCCTGCGAAGAATGCTTGGCCACCAGAGCATGTCAAAGGCCCCAGCAAAGTCAATGGTTATGAGGAGAAAGTACTTGTAATTAGTGTTGGCTGCAGCTTGGGTTATTTGGTAGAGAGCATCCTCTGTGCAGCATCCTGGCCGAAATCCATACTGTGAATTGGATTGTAGGCCAGCTTCTGTGTAGTGTGTTAGGAGTCTGGTATGGAGGAGGCATTCAAGTAGTTTGCTCAATGTGGACAAGAGGGCAATGGGGCGGTATGAGTTAGGCTGTTCTGGAGGCTTCGATGGATTTTTCAGTATTAACTTTAATTCAGCTATTTTCCAGCTTTCTGGGAAGGATCCCTGGGTTAGGCATTTATTGAACAGGTTAAGCAGAAATTGGGGATTTACCTGGGCGACCTTTTTTAGTATTTCTGGTTCAATGCGATCTAGTTCTGGGGATTTTTTATCCTTCATTTTGCCAAGGGCTTGCTGCAGTTCTTCAGTGTTAAATTCTTCCTCCACAGAGTCAATGTGGTAATTGTCATTATCTAGACAAATTTGCTGCTGTTGTGTTGTGAGATGATCGGCGTCGCTGATAAAGAAAGTATCCAAGATATTCATCATGGATTACTCCCATGACGTTGTCATGATTCCTTGTGGTGTTATTATTGTGGAATGGACTACTACTCCTCTTGGCAATTTGTTGGTAGTAACTCGGTACACCAGTCCCCAAGGGTCCGAGTTACCAGTGGTGGTAACCAGCCGCTCCCATGTAGTTCTTTTTCGCTGCCTGATCATGGAAGTGTATTGGTTCCTGGTCCTCTTGTAGTCTTCACGAAGGGCTTCCACATCAGTAGCTGGCCAAGAGGTGCGAGCTCTCTGAAAAGCTTTCCTCTTGTTATGAACAGTCCAGCGTAGACGTCGAGTTCCTGAGACCACCATGGTACAGCACTTGGAAGAGGTTTTTTCTTGGGCATAGATTGATTGCAGGAGATTGATTGATGTTAGTTACAAGCTTTTGATGCTGCTCGGGATTCAAGGAGAGGATATTAGAAGGGTGATCCATGATTGTTGACTGGAGAGAAGTGGTGAACAGCTCCCAATTGGCTTTGCTAATGGCATAGCGGTTGATGTCATAGTGCGGAGTAGGAGTTGATTCTATATTTCTTGTGAGGCTGTATGTAATTGCTCTATGGTCGGAGGTGGTCCAGGCTTCATTTACTTGCCACCCCGACACCTTACTTGAGATTGATCTTGTAGCAATTGTTATGTCTATTGTAGACTCCCACATAGTACTGGAGAATGTTGGGAGGTTATTGGGCCCGTTTATTATATTAAATGGTGAGGTGGCTAGAAAGTCTTCCAAAAGCCGCCCATTATGGCAACCAGGTCGGTCAGCTGTGAGGCTGTGCCAAGCAGGAGAACGGCAGTTAACATCTGCCCCCAGGATGATTTTAGCGTTAGGTAGAGTAGTGGTAACAGTTCTTAGGTAGTCAATAGCTGGGCCGATGTTTTGATTGGGTCTACAATAGAGTGATATTAAATAGAAGGCACCTAAGGGACCAATTACATGGGCACACACTGCCCAACCTGTGCAGAGAGAAGAGATTTTGGTGACCATTATGTTCGGGTTCCGGATGACTATGGCAGCCCAGGGAGTATCTTCATCTGCTTGAATTATTTTATATGTGAGAGGATAGCCTCTAACTTTTTTGGAGTGGGTGTATGGTTCTTGCAGTAGTGATATATCAATGTTTTCTTCATCTGCCTTTTTTCTTATTTCCGCTGCTACTGCATGTGCTCGCTGAGCATTAAGTTGCATAAATTTAATAACACTGTTATTGAATGGCTTAGGCCTCGCTACCATAGTCGGTCTTCAGTTGTTGGTTTCGCTTTGATGTAAATAGGACATTTGTTGTCCCTGATCGAATGGGATGCATCCAGTTTTACTGCTTTGCAGTTTGCGCATGTCGGAGCAGATGATTTGTTTGGGCAACTGCTATAATGATGCCCTTTTTGGAAACAATGCCCACAGGTAGGATCCGTCAGTGTGCATGTGTGGGTGGTGTGCCCAAAACGACAGCATCTGAAGCATTTAGGAACAGCCACATGTTCCTTGAAGCGGTGGCTGCTCCAACCAATAAAGATCCTGTCTTGAAGTTTTAGCTGGTTCCACGCTTGTGGAGAGAGATCCACTACCCAATTGCAAAGGTTGGGAGACTTTGACTTGGTGCAGTATTTTGGTTTTATGTGCTCCTTGTCTCTCTTTTCTTGGGTTGAGTCTCGAATGTTCCTGTGTAAAATTTCGTCAGCGATGCTGTCTGGAGTAATTTCCCTGTCCAAGTCAAAAATAAGAATTGATGGACCTTTCTTTTTGGGGTATTCTGCTGTTAGACCGAGGGAACTAATTCTAGGATTAGAAATTATTGCATGGGCCTCTTGTTTTGTTGCAGTCTCAATTATGACACCAGTGTTTCTGGCATTGGGCCTGAAGTGGATTAGACAATGGTGTTTTTTTTTTTTTTTTTTCCCTCTCCTGCTCCTCCTTGCATTCTGTTTGGAGTCAGCCACTCCACAATTACTTTTATTATATATATATATATATGTGTGTATATATATATATTTTTTTATTATTATTATTTTTCTTTATTTTTTTATTATTTATTTTTTATTTATTTATTTTTAATTTTTTATTTTTTATTATTTTTTTTTTAAATTTTTTTTTTTCCCCTTCACGGGTGGTTTTTTTTTTTTTTTTTCTTTTTCTTTCTTTTTGTCTGCCCCTCTGGAATGGGCCCCCAGAGGATCCTGACCTACCTGCTGGCAACATCATGTGGGTCAGAGTCTCTTTTGAGACAGTACGTGCATTACTGGGACTGGCCGACCTTCCCGTGGTGTGGACGAGTACCCAGAATCATCTGTCCAGGTGATTGATGCTTCTGGGTAGCCAAGTGGCCAGACATAACAACAGAACACACACATAATACACACAAACCTACGTCACACACATCTGGCCCAATTGTAGTGACACTGTTCTTCACAGAGATACGAGGCGGAGTTGAACAGATGTTCTAGGTGCCACCCTTTACAAAAACACATGTCCATATGATAATTTATATGCATCCCATTCATTTTTCTTCTTTGCCACGAACCTCGTTAATTCATCTAACATCCATTTAGGCTGTTCAAACCTTGAACAGTATTTCTTATTTGGAATGAAAAACCTAGTAGCCTCCAAGATTAAGTCCATGAAGGCTTCCCATTTAGAATTCAACATTGGTAACATCATCAGTTGATCCCACTCTACAGAATTTAAAAACTGTCTGAGACCCCTGTAGTCACCTTTACGAAAGCAAAAGCCCTTACCTTAGAATGAATAGAGGTAGTTACATCTTGAAGTAATTCCCATATCAGTACATTGTGATCACTGTCACCCAGTGGTTCCTTTATCTGCAAATTCTTAATGAATGAATAAAAGTGTTGATAATCAGATCAAGAGTATTGCTCCCTCTGGTTGCCTCTTGAACATGCTACAGTAGAAAACTAAGGTACAGGGAAATAAATACCCCCCCCCCCGACACAACTTAGATTTGGTTTCCTCACGAAGCTTAACCATCAGTCCCTTTCTTTCATTCCTACGGATAGGAGAGCCATAAAAAGTCATAGAGGAAATATTTTTTGATAAAGAGTAAATAATATTTTTTGAAGATGAAGGAATAAAGGGAGGGGGTTAAACTGCAACTTGTCTATGACTATCTCAGTACAAAGCACCAACCAGCACAGAATAAATAAATCCAAAAAAGTCTTGCTAATGTGCGAGTGACCAACTCACAAGTTCCAGTCAATATCTGGAAAGTTAAAATCCACCATTATAAGGCATTCTGATTTACTGGCCCACTCTATTTCTCTGCACAATTGTTCATTGTACTCAGGGCTGTGCTGTAGATTTTCTCAGTATGATGCAAGTCTTCGAAATGCCGCCCCTTAATGGTTCAAATTGTATTTTGATTTCGCTGCTTGTGCCGCCTGATGCGGCCACCTCTCTCTATCATAGCACGGCACGGCTCTGATTGTACTCATCAGGGTCATTAGGCCTATAACACATTCCTACTCTCATTTTCCCTTTCCCAGTGTTTGTCACACCTAGGGCTTACAATACCGAGATTCCAGGATAGCTCTTTTTTTTTTTTTTTTTCTTTTTTTTTCCCGTATTCAAATCCTGGTATCGATACAAAAATGCCGGTTTTTCGGTACTAATTTAAAAAATAATTATCCATGAATTATTCACATAAAGGTTATAAAATCGACAAGAATAAGTCATTAATACTGCTGAATTTGCAAATGAGGGATTGTTATACACAGTACAAATGCAATGGAAACCTGAAAATGTCATGAAACTGTAAGACAAAAATCTTAAAAATATATTTCTCTTAGTAAGTATTGTGTGTGTCGAAGTAAAGTACGTAAGGAATAACAAAAACATTATTACGGAAATATTTCCATTAGTGGGAGTATGCCTGGTAGTGCAATTAAAGAATATGGTGAACAGTGGTATGGCAGGTGCAGAAGGGTTAAAATTAAAAGCTTCTGAACAATAGTTTAATCCCTCTCTTACACTGCTATTCGAGGATGTGCCACTTAGTGCATTTCAGGAAAGGGTGTCGGTATGGAGGAGTTCAAAGGTATTGTGAACAGGTGATCTTGAGGTAAAAGATGAAAGTGGTTTGTTGTGTGGGAAAAATATTCTGTTTATCCCACCAAAGGAAAAAGAGTGAGTTTAAAGAATAACACTGTGATTGGGTCAGGTTTAAATTAGATAGGGGGGAGATAGGTAAATGAGTGCAAACCGCTCTACCCTTTACCAATGAGAGGTGCACATAAGCCTGCTTATAAAAAAGTAGTACAAGGGGCGATTGTAACTTGCAATCAATTCAATAAATAAATAAGCTGCTCGCACCAAAAGAGGGGTTTGTGGTTGTTGTTCAGAGGGGTTGCAGACTTCCAGGGTTCAGTTCGGGTCCAGTTCTTGGAGTGTCCAGCTATATAGTGAAGCGTTCTGCCGGGCATGTTCCTGTGCTAGAAGTTAATCCGGAAGTTGAATAACAAGCCAGTCAGATAGTGCCCTGGCTTCTACTACTGCCTGTGGTAATTTCCTTCAGTATTAACAGAGAACTGTTCTCGAAATCCCGAAATAAGACAGTACTGGAAGAGTTATACAGCAGAGATGCAGGGTTCAACTAAGAAGAGAGACAGAGACATCACCACACTCCATGGAAGTAACCCATACAAAGGAATCCCACTCTGAAAGAGAAGGAAGGTAAGTCTTCTGAACCGTGTTATATTGAAAAGGGTGCTTAGATAAAACTAATAAAGTAAGGATGAAGCTGAAGAAATTACGAGTATGGTTGAGTTGAGTTGAGTTTGTATTGAGTTGGTTTATTGGTTGAAGTTGTAACGAAAATTGATATTGCTAAATTAAGAGAGATTACATGGAATTGTTAGCATGAAGTTAGCGACTTATGGATTGCTGTTATGAAAAGAATTGATATTGGTGATTAAGAGAAATATGAGGAAGTGATTAAGATTGAATTAGTTTAGTGTTTGAAGCTGTAGAGAGAGAGAGAGTTGAGATTGTTAATTGAGAGAAATTTTATGGAAATGATAGCATGTATTAACAGATTAAATGAGAAAAATGAATAGATTAGATGTAAATGAACACCAGTTATGTATTGTAAGTAGATTTCTATGAAAAATAACTTTTGTTTTATATTTGTGTCATTGCTCTTGAGAAACTGACAGCTCACATATATACGATATATAATATATGTACTCGTGTTGGGTGGGATATCCCTCAGCTCCTGTAAATTCTCCTTTTTTAACGCAGTCAGGTAACTTGTGGGGCTTAGTGCTTGAGGGGAGCTGCTCTATAAAAATCATAACAATTTCCACTGACAGCGATACTAAGGTATAGGGAAATAAAAATTAATAAATAAATAAATAACCCCCCCACACACACACACACACACACACACACAACTTAGATTTGGTTTCTTCACGAAGCTTAACCATCAGTCCCTTTCTTTCATTCCTACGGATATAGAGCCATAAAATGTCATAGAGGAAATATTTTTTTATTTTTTGATAAAGAGTAAATAATATTTTTTGAAGATGAAGGAATAAAGGGAGGGGGTTAAACTGCAACTTGTCTATGACTATCTCAGTACAAAGCACCAACCAGCACAGAATCCAAAAGGAAGTTTGCCAATTAAATATGTACCAAAATTAGATCCAGTTTAAACCATAACACTATTGAGTTTCTTAAGAGCTCACTTTATTTGGACAGGTAGTGTGGATGCTTATTTTTTTATTTTTAGAATAACTGTATGTTTAATAATTTTTGCTAGAATATTTATTATTGTAATAAAAGTTTGATTTAAAACGTGAATTCAAGTAATTACTTGTTTTTTCTTTACTTTATTGCACCTAATTGTCATCAACATTTATTGCAAAAAATGTTTTTTTTTTTGGAATACCGGTATCCTGGTTTCATAAAATAAAAATACTGAAATACCAGTATTAAGATTTTGATCGGTATTGTGAGCCCTAGTCACACCAAACTGACTCAACATTGCACTGTCCTACCCATGTCAATTGGATGCACTTTGTTAGATTTTATGTATTTCTTAACTAACAGCATAACCCCTCCTCCCTTTCTATCCTTTCTGTACACATTGTACTCCCAAATTCCAATTTTGCACTGCTTATATCTGTGTGACACCATGTCTCTGATATCCCAACAACATCTGCCTTTGATGTCATGACTAGCACTTCAAGCTCATCAAGTTTATTAACTATACTCCTAGCATTGGTGTACATGCAAGTATGCATACACCTATATCAATACCTGTTTCTACTCTTAGTTACCCTAACACAGCCCATGTATTTATTAGTTCCACTATGATGCCCAACAGTCCTGGAAATCTCCATTCCCTTGCTTTCCTTGTTTTTAGTGACATTCTTGGTTTTTATAAAAATATCCTGTTTTAGTACAAAAATCTCCTGTTTTTCTCTTGCCTGATCTCTAGCTTTTTGAAAGTCAAAGTTGGCAGTTTTGTGTATGCTGGATTAGTAGATCCTCAATTGGTATTTCTTCCTTCATTGTTTATATAGAGCTGAGCTTAATGAAAAATTTAAGGTTTTGATCAAAGAAATTGACAGTTTAAAGGAAACTATTAAAGAAAATAAATTTCATAATTCAAGTTATGCAAAACTCAAGAGAACTGCTTGTTGGACCACAAATTAGAAAACCGTTATAACAGTAACAAGCTGCGTGGCACTCTCTTAAATCTTTAGTTCATAGCTTTTTAGGTAATAAAAAAGAAATAACAAGTGGTGAAGAACTTTTTGCATAACCATAAACTATAAAAATTGGTAATTTTTTTTTTTTTTTTTTTTTTAGTAACACCATGTGTTACTAAAAATGTACATATAAAATAAGGTTTTGACTAAAATTGTGCACTGATCATGTAAATGACAAGCAAAAAGTTGCATGCACAGTTCTTGCATTTTTATTCAAGGAGTGGAGGCATTCATATATTATGCAGACTCTGTACTCTTACATTATACAGTGGGGCCTCAACTTACGATGACATCGACATCCGATATTCTCAGGAACCGATATACCTTCCATACGATTGTTTAAGGACCGATGATATTTGCAGGTACCAATGGCTTTCCGATATAGCTGGAACGATACACGGGCGGAAATTTTCAGACGAGTGAAGCACGGAACATTACTCATATGATTGTTCTCAACCAATTACATCTTTTTTATTGTTCAATGCGTGGGGCACGGAACATCACTCATGTGATTGTTTCAGTACTATGACGATCTGAAACTTCATCTGAAAGCTACATCAACCAGTGGCAGTACTGTGTGCTTTGAAGACTTTAAAGCCTGCAGAGGCTGGTTCAAGTGTTTCAAAAAAAAAAGGCGAATATCAAAAGTGTTGAAAGGCATGGGGAGGCATCTAGTATAGATACCTCCCCATTTATCAGCTGATAAAAAAGCAGCTGAGACCTTTAAAATTGAATTCCAAGAGTTTATTAATCAGGAGGGTTATCTTCCCCAGCAGGTTTTTAACATTGACAAAACCGGCCGAGGCTAGTTTACCTGGGCATAAGCCTATGAAAGATAGGCTTACTCTCCTGTTGGGTGCCAATGCCTCTTGAAATTTTAAGCTGAAGTCTTTGCTTGTGTATCACTCTAACACCCTCAGGGTATTTAAACAACACAGGCATGCTTGGAACGTTTTGGTGCAGTAACAAGAAGGCCTGGACTACAGGATATGTCTTCAATGAATGAGAGCTTGACATTTTCTGTCCTTCAGTGAAGAGTTATCTTGAGAAAAATAAGATTCCTGTGAAGGCACTGCTCCTGCTGGATAATGCACCAGGCCCTGATCCCAACCTTGTTTGATCTCTTGAGGCACAATTTGACTTTGTTCAAGTCAAATTTTTGCCACCCAACATCACTCCTCTTCTTCAACCGACGGACCAGCGAGTGATTGCAAACTTCAAGAAAATCTATACCATGAAAATGTTCGCAAGTTGTTTTGCAAAGATTTTTGGAGGTCGAAGTTCAACATGCTGGATTGTGTGAGGCTGATTGTAAATTCTTGGAATGATGTTTCTACCAGGTGCTTAAATTCAGCTTTGAAAAACATCTGGCCTTTAATTATCCATAACGTTGACAGATTTGAAGATGATGGTGCTTTGACAAATGATATAATCACTCTTGGTAAATCAATAGGTCTGGAGGTTAGCGAAGAGGATGTGGAGGACCTTATTGATGCTCATGGCCTTGAGCTAACAACAGAGGAGCTACAAGAGTTGGAGAAATTTATGAAGAGTGACACTGGAATGGAAGAGGAAGAAAAAAAAACACCCAAAAAGTGTCAGGTGAAGACTGTCATTTCTTGTTGGGAGCATTTTAGAGAAGTGGTAAAAAACACCCTGACATTGAAAACACTGAACTCATGATGTGTAAAATGAAAGACAAAATAATTTCTTACTTCAGGAAGCTACAAAAAAGTCGTAAAAAGCAGTCCACTTTTGACCGTTTCTTTGCCAGTAGCAACAAGATTGAAAAGACACCTGGTACTTGATATAGTCCAGCCACCATTGATTTCATCAGCTCTTCACTTCAAGTTTAAGGTTAATGCTAATTTATTGTTTGTTTTTTGTTTTAAGATGTTTTATGATTATTAAATCTTTATAAAACACAATTTTTTAATCTAAAAATGAAGTATAACATGTAAGAAATACCTATTTCGTGGGGAAGGAATTACAGGAAATCAATGTATTATTGGTTTAAACTTACAATATTTTCAACATACAATGGGTGTGGAACGAATTACCATCGGATGTTGAGACCTCACTGTATATAAATATTAAGACAAAAGTAGCTAAAAATTCAATGAAATAAATAAGTGCAGTTTTGCATCTTATTTGCAAAGACAGTCCTTTGTGGGTGAATCCCACCTTTCTTGTAACAATTTTCCATTACATTTATATCCTGATGGCACCATTCCATTATATTTACATCTTTATTTAATTGTACTTTAAGTGACATCTAGAAAAATGTTAGCTCGTGTAACTTTTTATTATTCAGCATTTTTGGTGAATTAAATATTTTCATTGAAACTGTTTACTAGATTTCTAATCTTCATTTCAGGAAATAGGAGATGTGGAAAATTGGGCCAAGAGTATTGAATCTGATATGAGAACTATATCTAGTGCTCTAGAATATGCATATAAAGGTAATATGCTTTACTCCTTTATTTCGAATACCCTCTTATTTTTTCAAGTAAGTAGATATAAAATTGTCCTTTTTGAAAACCGACACTGAAATTTTTAAATAAATTTTTTAAAAGTAGGTTTGAAATTATAAAGTGTAAATTTAGTAGAAATAAAACTTAAACACTTTGGTCCAGGCCTAAACCAATATTGATGATTGTTTAGCTGATGAAGTTGGTAACAGTAGATTGCATGAGATGGATATAAATTAGCAAGGACACTGAACTCTATAATAACTATAAATTAATCTATAGTAAGTTATGTATAAGGTAGATTTTGAAAAGGCATTAGCAAAGGACAATAATTAACAATTTTTCCCCTATGTGAACATGGGGCGAAAAAAAGGATCCACATTGGTCTACCTTCTATCACTGTTTCAGGGGGATATTCAAGTAGCACATATTGAGTGAGTCAGTTTGGGGAAGTCCATGGACCTGGTGTGCTATAAATATATTTAATTAATATTAATAAATTTAACTTTAACTTAGTATTTATCTTGGCGGTATTAATAGAAAAATACTGTAGAATTTGCAGGGGTATTTCAATGCATCAATTGTTTTATTTCGATCATGGTGATACTTTCTGCTCTCAGTGAAGATACCTTTTGTTCAATTTGGAGATATTGTCTCCAAGCTGAACAAAAGATATCTTTTTAAATCATATAGCAGCACTAGAATAGGCGAATCCACTACATATTTAAAAATCTGAGAATTTAATGTACATAAACAATTTTTATAGGTGGATTTTTATTTCAGCTATTGCATTGCAATATCCTTGCAAATCCTATAATATTGTACTGTGTAGGGGCAAATCTGGCCCTATTCTGGTTAAAAGTAGTTAAAGGTGAATGTAACAACTGTTTTATATGGAAGTTTTACTTCCATGCAGCACTTGGCTACACTTAGATGAAATACACTATTCACGTCAGCATATGTTTATTAATAGACACCACCTGCCAGCTATGAGAAGCCAATAAACTTTGAAACAGATGTCTTGGCAGTGTCTCAGATTCTTAAATGTGTAGTGGCTTCACCTATTTTGTGATGCTATGCAACTTAAAGGTATTAGCAACTTAGAGCAGAACCACGGATAACAGTACTTGTTCTGCAGGTTGAACATAAGTCTAAGCCTTAGTGCAGAGTGCTCAGTGCTTGGTCTTCAGTGAGAATAGAATGTCTATACATGATGAAAACTTAATGCAGGCAAATCATATGAATTTTGATTTGAATTTAAGAAAGAAACTCAGTTATATATAAAATGTAAGTATAAAAATGAAGAATTTTTTTTTTCTTTATTAATATAGAATGGTAATAATTGCCCACACTAAATTTTTTTTTTGGGTTGGGTTGGCTGTGAGCTGGAGGTGGCCCAAGGGACATTAATTGAAAAGCATTGTCTTAAGTGGATAGCTGATCAATTATATAAAGTTTTTGTATCAATATTTACATTGAGCAGTTCACCAGTATTATTGCCTCATGTAAGTTATTGAAATGTAAATGACTATGTGATAACTGAAAAATAGTAGTAGAGAAATTTTCATGCTTGAATGTGAAAAAGAAAGGAGAAGCTATTGATGTGGTATAAAGGAAGAAAGCAAGTTATCAGGGAAGATTTTCAAATCTTTCTCTTGTAATATTTTCATGTTTTGACTCAGGCTAGATCCAGCAGATTTCTCCAGTTTAGAAAAGGTGAGCTATAAAGATCATCCCTTTGGCAAGGAATCTGTTCTATAGGATTTAGCAAAAGGATCATCTGGCCAGAAGTGGAATTATGTGTGAAATACAGCATGGATTTGTTAAAGAGAAATCATGTCTAATTAATCAGATAAGCTGTTGTGAGGTTGACAGAGAGAAATGATGAAAAGAATCATTTTTTGATATAGTGTATCCAGAATAGTATGGCTTTCAGTAATTGTCCCATGTGAACATGATTTGTATATGTTGGAACAATGTGGTATTGTTGGGAAAGTATTACAGCCTATAAAAGGTTGGTTAAGTGATAGCAGACAAAAGGAAGTTATAAACGGTACTGCTCTGGCTGTATAGAATAGGATTCCACAAGGTTCAGTACTCTGTTCCATTGTAATATTTGATGTTATAATACTTAATGTTGGCTTAATCTATGCAGTTATTAAAAATAGGAATTTAAATTAGGGATTTTTCTGGTCAGTTGTTGACAGTGTGCTACTGTCACACACTTTAGCAGTAGATCAAATAGTTGATGTACATTGGCTCATGTAATAAATCAATTGCCAGTAATGAAGAATTTATAAATTTCAGAGCAACAAGGCTCAATAAATTCTACGTTATATATATATCACTTAACAAAAGAATAAGAGGCATTACCTCTATATTGACTGTAGAACGCTTTGACGCAAACACTCTCCGAAATTCAAATGAATATAATAACTAACTTAAATGAATTCTCCGCACCCGAAGAAACAATGATCCAACACACCCGGAATCGAAGGTCTAGGAGCCCTTCTAGCGATCCACGCAGTCAACGAAGGTCATACCTTCTTGTTTAATGAAGTGAAAATCTTCAACATTCAGCATAATTACACGAAATTATTAAGCAAAACACTTGAAATTAAATTGCATCAAAATTCGATAAATCTGTGTTGTCCCTGTCCTATTTCAGACCTTTGGTCCTTAATACCCATGCACAAAGGTAACAACTAATCTCTCTACTTTAAATTCAGTTATTCATTCCGTGCCTTACTATCCTGTGATCAAGAAAGCCTATGTCGAAAAGCCTTGTCCGCTTCAAGAAAGTAAAAAAATTATTTTATATCATTTTCACACTCATTTTATCAATTGACAAAATGTCTTCTTTAGCTCATGGATGTTTATTGGTGGATTGATCTGTTTTGGTGTCAAGATACAATGGATTTATGATAACTAAATGTCTCTGGAAAACAGCATTGATTGAGGTACCCGACCTTGTAGGTGAAATTGAGGGAGGATTAGTTTTTAGAGTTAAATCGAACATTTTTTTGCAGGAAAGTAATTAAAGGTTTAGTTTCTTCCAATCTGAAGTTAACATTGAAATCGCTGCTCACGATTAAATAATTATGATTAAAACTAATGAAAAACTTAATTGATGATTATACAATTTAATGATTATAGACCGATGAGCCAAAACATTATGACCACCTACCTAATATGATGTTGGTCCTCCCTGTGCAGCCAAAACAGCTTGTACCCGGCGAGGCATGGATGCTACAAGATTTCTAAATGTGTCGTATGGTATCTGGTACCAACACGTAACCAGCAGATCCTTTAACTCCTGTAAGGTCCGTGGTTGAGACGCCTCAGATCGGAGTTGCCATTCCAACACAAACCACAGATGCTCAATGGGATTCATGTCTGGAGAATGTGGAGGCCAGGGCAATACCTGGAGATCTTCCTCATGTCTCGAACCAGTCTCGAACAATCCGGGTGGTGTGGCATGGTGCATTATCCTGCTGAAAGACGGCACTGCCAGAGAGGAAGACCATTACCACAAAAGGGTGCCTGGTCAGCAATGATGTTTAGGTAGGTGTTAGACGTCAGACTGCCTGGCAGATGGATGACTGGACCCAGGGTATCCCAGCAGAACATCGCCCAAAGCATGACACCACTGCCACCATCAGCTTGTTTTCATCCCATGGTGCATCCAGGTGCCATCACTTCCCCAGGTAAACGATGCACACGTACACGGCCGTCCACATGGTGCAACAGGAAACGTGATTCATCGGACAAGACAACCTTCTTCCAATCACTCAAGGATCAGTTTCGATGCTCGCGTGCCCATTGCAGGTGTACTGTGTACATTGCACAGTACAGGGGAATGCAGGAGGTACTGTGTGTTGTGACACATTATTCCTGTCACCAGCATTCCAATTACCAGCTAGTTGCACCACAGTTTGTTTGTTTGTTTGTTATTTGATTTTTAGGAGCATTAGCAACTAAGGCCATATTGCTCTGGGATATGCGGTGGTCATTCCCTGACCTTTCCGCATCCTCCGTATTTGGTGGTGATGGGCTCGAACCCCGGTCTAATCAAGAAGCGTGTGCTACGCACTGCTGCTCCTTCCCACCTGGCTACGGAGGCGCCGCTTGCACCACAGTTGCCCCTGTTGCCACGTACCATCTGGGAGAGCTTTCACTCACCTCGAGCATTGATGAGTCGTGGTCGTTCAACACCTCACTGGCAATTTGTGGGTTCCCCTCCTCGGACCACTTTTGGTAGGTACTAACCACGGCTGACTGTGAGCATCCCACCAGCTGTGCCATTTCGGATATGCTCTGACCCTAAATTTACGCTTGCATGCATAGCTTAATTAATACACACTGTATTATGTACATATTAATTACTTGATATTTCTGTTCACTGACATTTTTGATGGGGGGGGGGTTAAAATTTAAAACAGTAAAAAAGATAAGCAATCAATAACAAAGAACATGGCACACACATAAATTGCAAGTAACACGTTACTCACAAGTGAGAATGTAGTAACAAGTTAACAAGCTCAAAAGGTAGGAATGAAGAGAAGATTCTGAAAATTTGTTTTTTATATGATTGAAAATTTCACGGAAGGGGGAACACATTTCACCATAACCTGAAAACCCACAGAATTGCAGCTATCGGTATTATTGCAAATTCAATAAGGTCGAGTTTACTATTCATTTATAATAGATTGCACTAACAGAAAATCCTAATAAACAGGGGACCGCTAGTCGTTTTTATTGTTTTATGGTTGTGACCTCCAGAAATCTGACCGAACAACGTGGTATGGTCGGAGACAATCGTAGGCTAATCTCGAGTGCTGCAGTCTCCTGCCCCAATTAAACGGCAGGTTGTTCCAATTAAGCAAAGTAAACCCTGGCTATTTTCTCAATTGGGTTCTGTTCTTTAAGATTTGTCCCAAATAAATGGCTGCCCTGATTAACCGGTGGCCCAAATAACTGGAATCCACTGTATATACAAATCAAAATACCTAAAAGAAACATGAAGGAATTTCCATGCGTGCTCAGCACACATGCTTTTTTCTGCCACTGTAGGTCAGTTAATGTTGGAAGTAATATTGTTATATTAATGTGAAGATTAGAAGACTGTGCACTTTCCTTTTTTTTTTTTTCAAGTTTAATTTTAGATTAGTTCGTAGATTTTTCAGTCATATCAAACTATTTAATATACTGTACAATTGATAGATGATTTCTTGAACAGTGCAATATTTGAATTTTTATGGCTATTTGGTGTGTTAATAAGAAAACAGGGTAAATGAAATATGATTAGATTCCTTAATTCTGTTATTGTAATCGTATTTAAATTTTATTCATGTTTTCAAACATTGTTTCTTTCAGAAAGCAAAGCATAACCTGGAACAAAATAGAGGGTAAAGAAAGCACATTGAACCTATTGATATATCCAGGATTTTCATATTTTCTTATAATTGGGATATTGTTAAAGTAGGATATAACTGTTACCTGTTTGGAGTTATTTAGCATGCTTATGCCATTTACAGGCAGATTTACATATACTGGGTATATATTTCAAATGTGGTGACTCTGTAAATTTTATCTGAACAGGACATTTATTTTCTGTCTCTCTGTCTCTGTATGTAATTTGAAATACATTTTTTTAAAATCTATCTTTAAATCAATTGCGGCTTACTTCAATATTTTCTTATGAAACCCTTCAATTCTGATTCTCACTATTATAGTGAGAATCAGAATTGAAGGGTTTCATAAGAAAATATTGAGGTAAGCCTCTTCAATTATTTTAATTATTTATAACGTCAAACAAATTGAACTTTGTTCTTCTTATGTAATTTTAAATAAACTTTTTACACAATTTAAGTTATTTTGAATTAAACTGCCCTCTTGTTTTCAGGAGAAAACAAAGTAGAAATATTTTAATTCAATAAATTCTCTATTCTATTTGTTATCCATCCCCCGATTTTTTTTTTTTTTTTTTAATAATAATAATATTAATACTAGTGTCATACCTCCATGGAAATTGAGTTGATAAAGAAATGTTTAGCTTTGAAAGCTGCTTTTTAATTTAATGGTTCTGTTATATTTTATAGTACTCCATTATTGGTTACTAAATTGAAGTAAATGTTTCAGAGACATCTACAGACAGCAACTATGAATTTGTATCTAAACATATACTGTCCGTTTATTTTTCTTACTATTCTCATTATGCTTATTAAATTATTTGCAATAACAGGATATGAACACGTGTGAGTTAAGTGATTCATTTTATTACAATTCGTACACTAGTTGGATATGCTTGTAGAAAGCCTGGTTATTTTAATTGCTCCAAGTTGTAAAGAGTGAGTTTGCAACTTTAACAAATTGTTAAAAAAAAAAAAAAAAAAAAAAATCAGCGAAAATAATGTCACTACAGGAAAATCTCTCCTGTGTTATGAAAATTAATGGTACACATGTAATCTGTTTAGACACATTTAAAAAAATGTCTTTAAAAAAAAGTAAAACTTTTCACGAGTAAGTACAACATGTAACATCTTTTTTTTTAAAAAAATATTTCAATTTGTGCTTTCAAGTTTTTGATAGTGACCTGGCACAGGATTTTCTACATCTGGTATAATTAAAGCAATCCCAAAATCTAAAGGTTATTCCTTTGGCCACTATTAAAAATTTATGAGGTTTATCAATTTTAATTCCAATTGCCCATTGGTGAAATGCTTACCAGTGGACAATATGACAAAGCTTCTGAATTAAACTGCATCTGAGCTTATGTTCAGATGCAGCCTGATTTGATAATGTATATATTTATCACTGGTAATCTGTTTATGGGTGGGATGCATTTGTATGTTAAAACTGTTAAAATTTATTCAGTAATTGCTTGCTGCATATAATTATTGCACAGCCTGAGAAACAGCTGAACTCTAGTCAGGGGGCCACAATCACTACCATGAACTTATTGAAGCCTTTGAACTATAGATAGATGGGCTTATAAATGTAATGCTAAAAGAAAAGACTATAAAACATTCAAACTAGTATAAATTAACATATACAGGCAATCTCCCGTATAACATGGTACTTCTACAACACAGGTTTGCTCTAACACGATTGATAAATTGCAGAAATCCTCGCACAACACGGTGCTTATATAACATGGTTCTTTTGTGTGGAATAAACCCTGCTATTATGTTGGATGTAATTTTTCAACATTTCCATTCTTTCTTTGTGAATTCCTGCTGTTGACTCGCTAGTCGTTTGCAAAAGAAATTATTGGGCAAATCCCAGTGTTAGGTTCTGTACTTGTTTGAGACCATAAAAAACTGAGACTTTGAATCGTGCAGTTTGTGACTTGTAAGGTTTTTATTTGAAATATCTGTTTTTAATTGATCGCTTATAAATTTTTTTCGGGTATGTTTACTAAACTTTGTTCTTAAGAACCATATTGGAAAAATTTCTTTGTTGTGAATTAAATTCCAGCCCTAAATTATGCCTAAGGAACTTAAGCATAATTTGGGTAACTGCCGATTTGTTTAAAGAATAGTTTTTAAATTGTTTTGTGGCAGCTGTAAAAAACTATTTAAAGTGGAAAAATCTAGATTTAAAAGTTTTATTACTATTGGATAATGCGCCAGACCATCCAAAAGATTTAATTCATCCAAAATGTTGAAGTAACGTTCCTACCACCTAATACAACTTCTTTCATTCAGTCATTAGACAAGTTATATCCACCTTTAAATCTCATTACATCAGAAAATCGTTACAATGGATTTTGAAAAATGGATTCTGAATCTATTGAAGTGATGCGGGCATGGAAACATTTCTGAATTGTGGAGTGTATCGGAATCAAAGCTTTATTTCTCAAAGAACTAAAACCGTCAGGACATGCGTGTTGGTAAAAAGTATGGCCAGAGTCAGTTCATTCAGAAAATATGGTCCAACTGACAGAAAACAGAATTGGTGTGATGGCTTAACTTGCTAAGTCAGTAGGAGGGAGAAGGTTTTGGCGATATGACTACTGAAGATGTTCAAGAATTACTGATAGAAAAAGAGGCTGGCAGAGTGGATTTCATGGAAATGGCATCGAAGGTAAACCAAATCAGTTCAGAGGATGATAGCACAAATGAAAATTCTGAAGTTCCAAATTTTACACTAAAAACCATACAGGAAGGCATAAACTTAGCTGAGCAATTAGAATCTTATTTTTTGAATGCAGATCCTTCAACTGAAAGGAACACAGAGTTCAAAAGGGAGCTTCAAAAATGCATAGCTCCATACCATGAGATTTACAAAGATCTATCAAGCAAAAGCA
Source organism: Mastigoproctus giganteus (assembly GCF_048544385.1). NCBI lineage: Eukaryota > Metazoa > Arthropoda > Arachnida > Uropygi > Thelyphonidae > Mastigoproctus > Mastigoproctus giganteus. Next base: position 142,869,235 of record NC_143575.1, read on the forward strand.
AACAATCCCAGACTACTGATTTTTTAAAGAGAGCAGAAGATACACGAAATCTTGATGCTGCAGAAGAAAGTTCTAAAGGTGAAGATATTCTGCAACAGAGAAAACGTTCTCCTTTGATTGCGCTTATAGCAAAGAAGAGGAAGAAAGTTAAATGAACGTACATTATCTGAGATATTTATCACAGTTTGTAAAACATTTGTTGAGTTATTACTATTTTTAATAAAAATTGTTTCCCATAGTTATAAAAAAATTATGTATTTTTGTTAGCTTCTGGAACATAACCCCTTTTTGTACTGGTTCTTAGACTGTATAACATGGTTTTGCAGTACATGAGATTTTATAAGGAACCTAACTACCGTGTTATACGAGGGTTGCTTGTTTAGGTGTGTTATCATTGCAAACTAAGTATACAGTTCTATTCAAAGTAAGTGTACTGTTTCATTTTATATTTTTATTTTGATGCTAAATATCCTGAAAAATAAGCCTGTTTCACAGCTTATTTATTGTATTCATTCTGTAAATTAGTTGTAAAATGGCTGCTTTTAAAATAGAGCATATAAGATGTGCCAAGGCCAAGGAATGACATGTGGCTGGATGGGTCGTTTTGAAACTATCCTGGAAAAAACCACCGGATTCATATTTTTTATGTGAATGTATTCATGTAAAAAAACATGAATCTATATATCACACAAATGGGAAAAGTGACAACTCCAAAAATTCAGTTTTTCAGGGGAGGGAAAAAGGCATATCAACTGTGGGCATTGATGATAAGTTAGGAAAACCTTCCACTATAAAAAAGCTTGTTATACCTTTCTAAAAAACTTTGTAAATATTATTTCAAAACTTGTTACTGTTGCTACCATAGAAGCCCCACAAGGGCATTACTTTGAGTTGTCTTTTCTTGCTTGTTATTTTTTTATTTTTTTTCTTGTGATAATTTGAAAAATAGGAAAAGTATGGAAAAATTAACGTTTCAAAATACTTTAGACAAAAGTAGTGTATTAGATATATAACCATAATTATGGGATCAAAACTTGAACAGAAAAGTTAATTGTACATTAATTTCAGAAAATTGAACTTTAAATACTTCGGAGAAAAATTGTTTTAAATATTCAAGTTTAAGCTTTGAATGCTGAAGTGTAAAAGTCTTCATAACTTATTGGAATATGATTGCCATTGATGAGGTCCATAATGTCAGATGACTTTTCATCAGATATTTGTATTTTTTTTTTTTTTTTTTTTTTTTTTCGGGGTATACTGGTTTCATGTGAAATGTTTTGCATTGCAAAGGCTTGATGTCTCTTGTTATTAGCAACTATTTTTTTGTACTCCTCTTGCTCATACACTGCTTTGATGAAAATGCTCTGGTGTTCTTTTTTTTCACTCCATCTTGATGTCTCCCATTTTGACATTTTCATTGTCGTCTGTCTTCCAGAAATTGCTTCCATAATGCTGCTGCCAAAGTTCTTTAAAATCAATGAAGTTGTTGTGGGTCATTTCAGTTACTTTATAGGGATTTCTTATTCTTTCATTACATGTATTAATGCAAAGTACAGCCAAGGAATGTAAAGGTTCCCCCCCCCCCTTTTAAAGGCATTTCTTGATCACAGAATGTGCGTTACCCCCCTCATTCTGTGTATATCCTGTAATCAGGAACATGTTATGCTATTTGGTTTTTTAGGAGCATTAGCAACTAAGGCCCTATTGCTCCGGGGATATGTGTGGTCATTCCCTGACCTTTCCGCATCCTCCATATTTGGTGGATCATGGGCTCGAACCCTGGTCTAATCAAGAAGCGTGTGCTACGCACTGCTGCTCCTGGCTACAGAGGCTCAGGAACTTGTGAGCAATGGACTTAATATTATTTAACGTTGATATTGCATGCATGTACATGGCAACAGTGAATTCCATTTGCTGCCCACAGCAATTGTCAGTAGATGATCTCAAGATGATTGCTATTGTTCTTATATATACGTATATGTACAAGTCTATTTCTATGGCTCCCCCACTTACCTTCACCCTTATGCCAAAAAAAAAAAACAGCACTTCATCATTTTTAAGCTCTGAAACTATAAAGTTATAGCTGTTTAATTTAGATTTGTAATAGAAAACAGAAACAGAAGGCATTTTCTGCTTGAAGGTCATAACAAGTGACTATACAATTTTCATTTGCCTTTTTTTCTTATCTTTTTCTACTTGGAATAATCGCTTTTCTTTTTGATGTTCATTATATTTTACTTTTGAGGCTTCTTTATCCTCGTTTTCAGCACTGTTGTAGGCCATACATAGTTCATACGGGTCCTTCTTTGGTACAAAGAATGAAATGTTGAACTCCCGATTAGTATACGCTGCTAAAGATGCATGGCAGCTGTGGAAAACAATGCATGGCAGCTGTAGAAAACTATTTTTTCCACAGCTGCCATGTAAATGTAAATCAGCTAAAGTTTTGCCTCCCTCAATAACTTCTCAATATATTGCAGGATTGTGCTTACATGTTTGCCTCCCAAGTCTTTGTTCAGAAAACCCATTCAGTTTTTGCTAAAAAGTTCTTATTTGTTGGTTGTTTATGTCAAACATTGCTTTAAAAATTTTTTACGCAATTTAAGTCTTTTTCCATCAAATTCAAAGTGGAAAGAGTTGTTCAGACATTGATTACTTCCTGGTCACGGTATCGCTTCCTTTGGTAGCGATAAGAAGGTGCTACTTTTCCATATTCTTTGCTACAAAATCACGCTGTCTTTCAACATTTAAGTCCCCAGTACTTTTCAAATATTTTACGTCTAATTTCTTCTATTTACAATGAACATTTGATTCTACATTTCTGGACTCATCCTTCGTTCTCTAAATTCCTTTTGGTAGAAGATGATGAAATGTATGTTTTCCCAGAATTTCAGAGAAGGCTAGTTTTCCTTTTTTTCCCATTGATCTGATTTTGCAATTCATAAAGATTAAATGGTCCTACAGAATTTAAGGCAAATGCACTAAGTGGCTTAAGAATTTCAGTTTATATCATGGCATTAACTGTCCAGCCAGTACTAGGGCATTTGCAACATAAATTTCAAGTATTTAATGAAGGAGAATTTAAAAAAGAAAATTGGGAAACTAATTTTTTTTTTTTTTTGGAAATTTTTACCTCAAAAAACTAACATCAAAGGAGTCAACAGGACCTGTGCACAAAATGAGATAAGAAAGAATAACAATTGCAATATGCTAACGATTCCATGGCCCATAGATTGCATTATTTATATATTGTCAAGTTAAAAAAAAAAAAAAAAAAAGTTGCTTCAAAGGTGTGGTGGGTCTAGTTGTATAAAATATTCAATGAAATGCTTGGATAGATAAAGTTGGAGGAATAGTAATGACCATCTTTATATGCAAAAATTAAAAAAATATATCAAATATGCTTGTAAAAAAAACATTTGTTGATGTTAAAAAAATACTCAATCTCATGTACAAAGATGTTTTAAATGAGGCAGATGAACTTTTTTTATCTTCTAATGTTAGCTCTATCCTTCAACCAAGGAGAGAACTAACAGGAGGTAAAACACAATGTGATCAAGGAGTGATTGGTATTCAAACAGTTTATCAAAATGAAATTTTTCTATGTCCCTTGTGGGTAGTACAGTGGTTATAGTCATTGTCCTCCCATATAGGGTAAAAAAATACTGAGATTGAATTCCATCAGTGGTATGTTGAATTCTTTATGGACTTTTTTCACAACACTGAATTAGTTGAAACTAATATGGCCAAGTTAATTGCTCTGTCTCAGCATGATCTTTCTCTCAAAAAGTCAGATTTTTCATCCAGCAAACAAAACAGCAATTATAACAATTACAGTGAGTATACACTGATGTCTCACAGCCTTGGTTACTTTGGCACTTAACACAAACATGGTTGTTTTGCAAGATATGATTAACGCTTTTATTGTATTTACTTTTTATTGAGGTAGTTGAGAAGGGCATCATCCAGATCCACCCAGTTTCCAATTCTTGGAATATTTAATGAATGTGCACAATTGGCTTTTTTCTAATGCTCAGGTTATCAATTTCTGACTGAAGATGAACTTGTACCACACATTACTGTTGAGGAGCAAGAACAAGAGTTAGGTGAGGAAGAAACTGATCTTGCACACTGAAGAATTCTCAGCTTTTGAAACTAGATAGAAGAGTTTGAAGTGTAAGAAGAATATTATTTAACTATAGTGCCATTGTAAGAATACTTCATTGTTTTACTGTTAAGGTTAGTTCACTTCAGACAAAGAAATATTATTGATGAATACTTTATGTAATAGTATCATACACCATTGTTTGTTAAATATATTTCCTTGTAAAACAAATGCTGTTATATGCTCCTATATATTAATGAACTTAGTTCATTTTCAGTAGTATTACTTATGGCCCTGATACAGTAGTATCAGGGCTGCTGCATGTGGGTAGGCGAGGTAGGCATTGCTTACGGGCAACAGTTCAGGAGGGTGCCAAAATTATTTTTGACATTGATTTCTGACTTGTTATTGTTTACTAGTATTCAACATTTAGGGCGGCAAGTCTTATTTCTCCTACTGTTGGCACATAGGTTGCATCATTACTTGGTAGTATGTAACTGCATGCCATTAAAAGACAAAATCACAATCATTAAGAGAATTAAAATTCATAAACATGTCTTGTGTAACTCAATTTTTAAATGTAAATTATTGTATGCATAAAATTGTGTATACATATACTGTAAATATTGCACTTATTAAAATTCATGGTATGTAATTAAAAAATATAAATTGGCATATAAATAAACATGTAGTTGTCATAATATTTTTCATTGTCTGATTAAGTGGAAAAATTGTTTATCCAGAAAGGATAGAGCATTCATTATTCAGGACAATCAGTGTTGTACTAGATATCCTTCTCTTCTGTATTAATGTTGCCCATATTATTTTGATTATCGTAGTTAAGATATTTTTTTTTTTTTTTTTTACCTTCTTGTTCTGAAATATATAGCTCTCCTTGTTCCTTAGTTCTCCGTTTTCTGAAATGTCAAAAGTAGGCACTTGCAAGATGGATCTGTTGAGTAAGCTAAATGTTGATGGCATCCTTACTCTTGCTCAGACAACACATAAAGAAGTATAAATTTAAATTGAGGAAGGATACTTGCATAGATGTGGTGAAAGTTTCAGCAAGAGGGTAGATGGTGGGAACAAATATCCATCTGGTATTGTGGAAGTGGTATTTTGAATAAATTTAAGGAAAATGAAGGCAAATTATTAGAGAGGATAGACAGATGTGGGAAGTTTTTTTTTTTTTTTTTTTACTGATGCTTTCTTCCTTGCATCATTTACCAATATGAAAACAATTTACCACCCTCCTAATTATCTAATAACATGATTAGCCAATAATTCTCTAATAGGGATTGATTTATCCCTAAATATTTATTATATTCTTACTTTTCTAAAACTGCTTTTTTAACTTCTTGGTTCCATCACTGCTTTCTGAATTTCCTGTCTTCATGACTCATGTCTTTTTTGCAGTTTGCACTAAAATTCTCTTTATTTTTTGCTTTCCTTCATCTAAAGTCAATATTAACATCAGGAATCCCAAGCAGGTTTGTACATTTAATGGCTTTTGGCAAATATAAAAGCTTTTTCATTTTTATTTTTTTTATGCAAGGGGTGGTCAATAAGTATTTACCTTCATCCCTAGAGATACCTGAGTTCAGGATTTGAAACTTGGCTGGCAATTTCATCCTTCTCTATGTGGCTACTTTCTAGAGCTACATATTTTTCCCATCTCTGGATAAGCTGTTTCAGATCTCTTGAGTAAAACTCCTCACTTTGAGCCGAAAAACTAGGTTTCCACTTCATTACTACTTCCTCAATAGTCTGAAATCTGTGGCCCCATTGTGGTTTCTTCATTTTAGGAAAGAGGACAAAGATGAGGTTGGAAGAATAAGGGATTGCTGCACATTTTCAAAAACACACTTGATTACAAAGTTCACTGTGAGGAGAGTAGCCTTGTGTACAGGAACATTTTTGAGGAGTTAAACACCTTTGAACAGCTTTCCATGTCTCTTAATTTTAGACTGTACCAGTTTTATAAATGCTCGTTTTATTGCTTTTAATCATCTTACTGAGCCATATACACTCAGCCAGATTTTAACAGACAACAAAAATGTGTCAGCTGTTTTTAGATTTTTAAAATTAATAAGCCTTTTTTTTTTCCCCTCTAAGCCCCTTAGAGGGGCTTAGAGGGGAACAGATATCCTGTGTATTATCAGACACTCAGCCTAAAACACTGATGGATCCAATATCTCTCTATTACAGAAGATTTAGGAGAAGTCCGGTTGGCCTGCCTCCCTAAAATCCACTCATGCACACCTTCTCGAAGCCGACCGGGCTAGCCGAGTGGGTAAAGTACCTGCCCGGCAACCCAAAGGTCGCGGGTTCGATTCCCGCCTCGGGCTTGGATCAAAGTACTGCAAAAACCTTGGGAGGTGCAATATGGCCACAGAAGCCGATGCGCCAATAACTACCAAATCAAAAAAAAAAAAAAAAACACCTTCTCGATGGTAAGCCCTGTTACGTCACTTAGGTGGCAACGAACGTGTAGAGTGGTTCTCTTCAAGACGCCTGGTCAGCGTGAAGAGGAAAAGACCAAACCCTCCAGCATATGAGAGCACAACAATACAAATGGCCCTCAGTCCCCAGCAGCTTTCACTCTCCCTCTTATGGCAGCGAGAGGATCAGAGTGGAAGCAGAGGGTGCTAAGAATCCCTGAGTATGACCAGGCTGCCATGCACGGAAACTGAACTTGGCCTGTTATAACGTACGATCACTCATCGGTGAAGACAGGATATTAGAGCTGGAAAAGGAATTAGAAAATGTGAGTTGGAATATCATTGGTTTGGCTGAAACAAGAAGAAGAAATGAATCACTTATAAGTTTATCAAGTGGAAATCTGCTGTACACCAATGGAAACAGTGAAAGGAGTGAAGGTGGAGTTGGGTTTCTGGTCCATAAAGATTTTAAAAACAACATTTTGGAATTCAAAAGTACATCACCAAGGGTGTCAAGGCTAATACTCAAGATTTCTAAGAGGTTGAAGATATGTACACTGAAATTGAGTCTTCTAGATGAGCAGAAAACCCACTACACTATTATTATGGGGAACTTCAATGCTAAGGTTGGAAAAGGGCAAAACAGCACAGAAAGAGGAACTATAGGAAATTTTGGAATTGGTGAAAGAAATAAAAGAGGTGAAAGACTTGTGGAATTTGCAGAATCTCAAGGACTGTCAGTAATGAACACTTTTTTCAAGAAAAGGGGTGAACAGAAAGTGGACATGGAAGAGCCCAAATGGATTAACAACTAATGAAATCAACTTCATCCTCACTAACAGAAGATATATTGTGAATGAAGTTACCGTCCTGAATAAGGTAAATGTTGGAAGTGATCACAGAATGGTTAGATGTACACTTGATATAGATGTAGGAAAGGAAAAAACTGACTCGAGTAAATAATACAAAGGTCTTTGAGATAACTGAGGAGGAGAAAAAGCAGTATGTACTGGAACTTAAGAACAAGTTTGAGCTTCTGCAGACTGCTCAGGACCAAGATATCGACGAGGAATATTACAACTTTCTGAAAGTGATAAAGCCCAAGAAACCTATAGGGAAACAGAAATCCAAAGAAGAAAAAATTAGTCAAGAAACACTTGTCATGATGAACCGAAGACGACAAATGAAGAACCAGAAAAACACTGACAGGGAGAAAATTGAATGGTTTATGCTCTTAGTTAAGAAACACAAAATCTGAGGAAGTGCAGCCAGTTGACATGGGTGGACAGTGCAGTGTTGAGTCAGTTTGGTGTGACATAAACACTGGGAAAGGGAAAATAAAACTAGGAATGTGTTATAGGCTTAATGACTCTGATGAGTACAACGAAGAATTGTGCAGAGAAATAGTGGCCCAGTAAATGAGAATGTCTTGTAATGGGGGATTTTAACTTTTCAGATATTGACTGGAACTTGTGGATTGGTCACTCACACAATAGCAAGACTTTTGTGGATTTATTGGAGGGTTGTTTTCAACAGCAACATGTTCGAGGGGCAACCAGAGGGAGTAATACTCTTGATCTGATTATCAGCAGTGATGACACTGCATTAGGAATTTGCAGATAAAGCAACCCCCAGGTGACAGTAATCACAGTCTACTGATGGTGGGATATACTTAAAAGATATAACTACCATCAAGGGTAAAGGTAAGGGTTGTTGTTTTGTAAAGGTGACTACAGTGGTCTCAGGCAGTTTTCGAATTCTATACAATAGGATCAACTGATGATGTTAAAAACAGTGAATTCTAAATGGAAAGCCTTCAAGGAATTGATCTTGGAAGCTACTAGGCTTTTTATACCAACTAAGAAATAATGTTCAAGATTTAGGACTAAATGGATGTCAGATGAACTAATGAGGCTTGTGGCAGAGAAGAAAAATGCATGAGATGCATATAAATTAGCAGGTGACACACTTGATTACCGACTAGCTTATATCTGCCTATGGCAGATATAAGCTAGTCTGTAATCAAGTCACAAAGGAGGTTAGGCAAGAGAAGGCTGATTACGAGAAATCCTTGGCAAAGGATGCAAATAAAAATGACTTCTTTACTTATGTAAACTCTAGAAGGGGATGAATCAGATTGATCCACTCGATGTTGGTGGTTCGACTGTTGATGATTCTGTTCAGATAGCTGACAAACTGATTGAGTATTTTGCATCTACATTCACACAAGGAATTCTGTAAGGAACAGGAGGACAGAAGCTTACTAAACACTAGGAAGCTAAATGATTTTGTAATAACTTAGTCAGAGGAGGTCCCCATGCACTGGAGATGTGCAAATGTATCCCCAATTCACAAATGGGGTTCAAAGGGTGATGCAAATAATTATAGACCTGTTAGTTTAACTTCTGTTCTGGGCAAAATAATGGTCACTACTTAAAGAGGTGATGCAGGATTACCTAGACATGACTGCAATTAATAGTTCAGACACAGCATGGGTTTGTTGAGGGGAAGTCTTGTCTGACCAATTTGATTTGATACTACCCAAGAGAAACATACCAACTGTGTGGTACTACACTCAGGGAGGTGGAGAATGAAAGAGACCTGGGGGTAATTGTGCAGTCGGTTATGAAGTTCTCTGAGTAGTACAGGTGGGCTGCCAGGGCAGGTCATAGAGTTTTGTCAATGATATATAGGAATTTTGCTAGCAGAGACAAGGAGGTGATTATACCTTTGTACAAGGCAATGGTCAGGCCATACCTTGAGTACTGCATACAGGTCTGGAGGCGTCATTTTAAGAAGGATGTAGAGTTGCTAGAACGAGTACAAGATTGGTGAGAGGAACAAAGGGATTCTCTTACCAGCAGAAACTTAAATACTATCAGTTGCAGCATCTGGAGACTAGGCACCTGAAAGGTGATCTGAATGAGGTGTACAAGACCTTGAATGTTTTGAGCAGGCTCAATGCTGATGGGATACTTCCACTTGCTGAGATTAAGAACCTGAGGGGTATAGATTCAAATCGGCGAAAGACAGTTGTAGAATAGTTGTGCGGAAGTTTGCTTTTAGCCAGTGGGTAGTTGATTTCTGGAACAGCATCTGTTGTTATGGAAGTTGATAGCTTAAATAAACTTAAGGCTGAACTAGACAAACATTTGGAGTGACCAGATGGGTGAAATGGGAAGGTTTTTTCTTTTGGCTAATGCTCTATAAGCTTGCTTTCTTGCATCATATGCCTCAACTAATGCTACTGTTAGCTTCATTAGTTTCCCACCAAGTAACAGATGTGTCACTGTTTAATTTACTATTTTTATCTGAACACTGACAGCTTCAGTTGTTGCAGAAAGCTCAGTGGAATAAACATAAACAACTGTCATGCAGAGTTGACTGTATTTATGATTAGGCATAATTTTTGTTTGTGATTATTTCGAGTTATGTTCTTTTTGAAAAGAGGAAAGATCTTTTACACTGTTTTGATCTACAACGTAATTTTTATCATTTCAAATTTTTAGTGTTTGATGGGTGAAAATGTATAGCAATACACATTCACATTTAATATTGAAACCAGCTAGCATTTGATTCCTGAAAATAATATGTATGGGACTACAACACTGTATGGGACCCAGTGGAGAACAACATGTAGGTAGGTTTTAGTAATACATACACCCGCACACCAATGTGAGAATTAAAAAAAAAAGTAGACATGCAATCCAGGAAAGACCAAACTGACTCTAATCAGATTATTGAAACCACCAACGAAATGGTTTATGCCCAACTGTCTTAATGTTGGAACTGGCATGCCTCAAATCAATGATGTGCTCGAAACGAATGACTTACTGTATGCAAAGATGAAGAACTGGATGTAGTGCCTAATCAGAGCAGTGATGTCAGTTGAAAACGATAAGCCAAGACCAGTTATTTTTCTAGATTATTTTGCAGGTATCTATACAAATTTAATTCATTCAATTTAGCCCAGGTCCTAATTACACCACTGTTTAGTATAAATTTACAAAATTAATGTAAACTACAAGGAAAGAATGGAAGACTGACAGATAGTTACAGTAAAGATGCCGAGAAATGCTGGTCAGCCATACTTAGCAAATTTTATAACTAAAAAATTGGTAAAGGGCAGAGAACTGAAATCACCTTGCTCAGAAAAATGTAAGCTGAAATGTTACACAAAATTCATGACTGATGAGCAATGCCTTATTTTTAACAGCTATTGGCAGATGGGGAATCTTCAGAGCAGAAGGATTTCATTGCTGGAGGCATGTCAAAAGTTGCTCCAAGATAGTTATGTGATGGAAAGAAGTAACAGACCACCAAACCATGCTTTCCATTTTGAAACAGACATGTCAGAGTTTGTTGTTTTTTAAAAACACATCGGATATTATTGACAGAGCAATTCATACAGTGCTGGAAAGGAAAGTTGAAGTGCCTGGTAATATTGAAGAAGACCAACATAGAAAGCACGGCAACTATAAGCATATTGATGAAAAAATTAAAGCAGGAGTTTGCATGCATATTAGTTCGATCCCTAAACACCTGTGCACATTCCATTCAGGAGTTCATAGATGAAAGCAAAACAGTAGCTTAGATTTATAGTGATTATGTTGATAAATGTTCGAAAGACATTTCTCCTCACGCCAATTACATAGCGTTTTATTGTATTTTTACAGATGGGTTTAATTTGTTGTTCTTTAAGCCAAAGAAAGAATAATGTTGAATAGTGTATAGCATACATCAATGCTTCTGGTGAAGAACAAAGAAACTAAAATTAAAATACGACAAGCATTAAATTAAAAAAGACTTTGGTCACAATGAAAAGAAAAATTATTAAGAGAATACCGGAAGCAATACTGTAGTTGCTTGATATCTTTAGGCTGGGTTTCAATATCCAAAAGGCAATATCTCCCTATTCTATTACAAATTGAATTTAAATGTTTTGAATCTGATGATTTTCAGTTTGAAAACAACTGATGTAACATGTTTTATTTGGCACGAAGAAGTAGAAAGAGGCTTTAACGAAATCGGTACCTGCATCTTTTGAAAGAAAAAGCAACAGCGTGAATTCAATCACCCACAGGTATTTCAATTACCGGGTGCACCCAAAACAAAAGTGATAGTGCTCACTGATTGATAGAGAAGTAAAATGCACATTAAAGAGAGGTCCAATTTATACTACAGATCAGTTTATTTCAATTGTTTGAGCTGCAAAGACAGGCAGACTGTGGAAATGTCTTACCAGAACTTCTTTGACATCAAGCATCTTGAACGTGGTTCTCTCAAACATGGTTGCGAGTTGTTTTAAGCTTATGAAGAATGAGTTCATGAAATAAAGATTCTTAAAGTAATAAAAAAGCACCTATTGTCATTCTTCTATAAATCCTCCTACTGGGCAGAAGAATTACAGATTAAATGGAGTAAAGCGAGAACCGGTATCAGTAATGTTGTTGCAGATCTTCGAATCAGCAAACCTCAGCTAAATGAGAAGAAAAAGCTCACTTGCTATATTATTAAATGTACTTTTTAATTATTTGTTCATTAATAAGTGAAACTCAGTTTGTAAACTTTTTTTTCTACGTTTTTTAATTCCAATTACAATTATGTCATGTCATTACTCAGTTATTTGCATTTTTTCCTTTTATAAAAATAAATTTTCTTTTCCAATCAAAATGTATTTTTTAGTTCATTACCACTACCGTGTCAATTCAAAAAATATTACAACTACATTTTCAGGTTGCAATGATCATAATCTATTGATGTGATATTTACTTAAACATGAACTACTGTCAATGGCAAAGTGGACTTTTGGTTTTCGTACAGGTTAATGCAAGGGTCTCAGACAGTTTTCGAATTCTGTAATGTGGAATCAAGTGATGATGATACTAACATTGATAGTGCAGTTCTAAATGGGAAGCATTCAGGGAAATTAATCATAGTTCTAGGCTTTTTATACAACTCAAAAATACAGTACACAGCATCTACATAAATTATCGGGTGATACAAATGCTTGTAGTAGATACAAACCAGCCTGCAATCAAATCGCATAGAAGGTTGGGCAAAGTAATGCAGTAAACACTAGAAGAATCATACTGGTCCACTAGATAAGAATATTTTAACTGGTGATGATCCTGCTCAAGTTGCCAATAAACTGAACAGATATGTTGCATCAATATATTCACACAAGGAATTTTTTAGGGATGTTGATCAGAATTGTATCAAATTCTAACAGGGAGCTAAATGGTTTTGTGACAATAGAGGAAAGTGGAAGAGAAATTGCTGAAGTTCAACATAAAAAAAAGGTACCTGGGGATGAACGGGATCAATCCAATTATAGAGGTAACAAAAGTAAGCAAATCTAAACAACAGACATCCAGAAATCAAACGTGCTTGGTAGTATGCCTTTCAGTTAGGAAATTATTCAGTTAAAGGCATTAGAAATTTCCAGCCATTTGGGTTTACCTTTGTGGCAAGCACCAGCTAGTACAGAGGATTTACATAATGAAGAGGCCTTGCACTTTGATGAAAAATAACATTAGTATAAAGGTTACCAGATTTCTCCAAAAAGTTCATTTCTTGCTAATGTCAAGTTATTGTGCTATGTAAGGCACAACTAAGTAAGTGCTCTAAAATTTTAGTTAATAGAGGATTTTTGTGGCTTATATAAAGCAAATATGTTATCTTATTTCTTTTATTTTCAAATAATGAAATATATGATGGGCAAAATTTTTTTACACACCTCTTGTATACATGGAGAACAATTATGGTAGAAAGATTTATCTCTTTTAGGCAAATCAAATTTACCTAAAATTTGGAATGAATTCAAAACTATTATCAAGTATTACCTGCTGCAATCATAATGCTGTTCTTTAAACAAAGTTGATCGATATGAGGGTAATACTTCGTTTTCAGTGAGACTGATCACAATAATACTTAATGCCATGCATGACATTCCAGCTGACTTAGATAAAATTACCAAGGTTTATTTGTTAAGGTTTGTTAACACAGGGCCGTGCCGTGCTATGATACAGAGAGGCGGCCACATCAGGCAGCACCATAAGGGGCGGCATAAGCAGCGAAATCAAAATACAATTTGAACCATTCAATAATTAAAAATCTTTACGCAACGCTTTTCTATATTGGTCTATGTTATTCCGATATTGATGTATACGATTTATGATTTATTGCATGCCTCTGCCTAAGCGCTTTCGGTTTCTGGTGCAGGTGCATCGTTGACCGAGCACTCACCAAAAGACTTTTGATCTGACAGTGCGAAGCTATTAGTTTTGTTTGTAATATACCGCGTGGCCACTCCTAAAAGCTGAGGCGGCAATTATCACAAAAGACAATTGCACGTGTTATGTGTTGATAGTTCTGCTTTAAGCTTACAATTATTGACAATATTTGATTTTAATGTTAGTTTGTCTCGAGAAGTGGCAAGTGGCTGTGCTGTGTTTAAATCAGTAAATCAGATATATAATATATCTGTATCAGTATAATATTTTTGCATTTATACTAATTCAGTTTTTGTGTTTAAAAAGTATATCAGGTAAGAGAATTATTGTTTTTTACAGCAATTGTAGTTACTTATTATCATTGAAAATTATTATGTTATGACAATAGGGACTCGAATTAAAAAGTAGCATTTGCTTGGACTGGGTATATCTCAGGTGCAGAACGTGTGCCTGTGTGTGATAGATAGATAGTTATTGGGCTACTTTTGCGTTCTGTGTATGATAGAGAGAGAGAGTTGCTTAGGAAATAATTGCATTTGCCTACTTTTGCGTTCATTATTTATTGCTCTATTTTTACCAAATTCATATACGTTGAAGTGGAGACAATACAATAACAAGTTAAAGAAAGGCATATATCAAAATGGCTGCATATATCAAAATGAGCTGACAATTTGACAGATATTCGTTATCTATTTATTATGTTCTGTTACCTACAAATCTTACTAGCTTTGCAACTCATTTCTATCGTTATTTTATCTACCCTATTTTAATAGCATAAGCATCATCATATTTAATCATTTTCAATGACGACCCCCCCCTCCCTCTCCGGTTGTATCTTTGCAAAGGACTGAATTTTTATTTAATATTTTTATTACAGTATGGAACAGAAAAGGAAAAAAATTGTCTGGAAGTCAATATAAAAAGAAACGCTTAAAGAAAGAAGAACAAGGAAGCAAGCTATGTTATGAAGAAATTCTTAGTACAAAAGTCCTATTTAGATGAGCCATCCACATCAACAGCGACTGCTTTGGATTTGGCAAATAAAAACTCAGTGCCGCCCCAATCACTTCCAGAAGAAGTTGTTGAAGAGGGCCAAAAAAAAATAACACCATCAGAAGTTCATCAAGAGCCGGGTAGCAGTGGCAGCCAGCAGATATTAAACGAAATTCCTTCTGATCCTGCATTATGGAATGCTTTCTGCATGTCATCTGAAACTCGTCAAATACTGGTTGAGAGGGGTCCACATCAAATTAAAGAATTCGAGTTTCCTATTAATAAAGGAAGGCGTAGATTTTTGCCCTCACATTATTTGAAAGTGTTGAGCAATGGTGAAATCATTGAGAGAAGTTGGTTGATTTACTCTGTTACAAATGATGCCATTTTTTGCTTTTGTTGTATGTTATTTGATAATTCGTCTGCTATTAGTGACTAGCCCAAAAAAGGCTATTCTGACTGGGGAAATCTTATAAGAGCCCTCACAATGCACGAAAAGTCTGTAAATCACAGAAATGCTTTTAGAGCATGGAAAGAATTGGACATTCGATTAAAGCAGAAAAAAACTATTGACGCTGAATATCAACGAATTATGGATATGGAAATTCAGCATTGGAGAGGAGTTCTAAAAAGAATTATGTCAATAATTAGACTATTGGCCTCACAATGCTTAGCTTTTCGTGGAACAACTGAACATTTGTTTCAGCCTAATAACGGAAACTTCCTAAAGTTGGTAGAATTGCTTTCTGAGTTTGATCCAGTTATGGAAGAACATATCAGGAAAGTTCAACGCAAGTCTGATAAATGGTCTGTGATTTATCTAAGCAGTAATATACAAGATGAATTGATAAATTTGATGGGAAATGTAATTTTAAACAAAATTGTCGAAATAACAAAAATCACTAAATATTTTTCGATAATCGCCGATTGTACCCCAGACGTAAGTCATATTGAACAGCTCTCATTAACAATAAGAGTTGTCGCTTTTAACTCCATTCAAAATAAATATGAAATTGAAGAATTCTTTATTGGTTTTTTTGAAGCTAGTGATTCAACCGGAGAGGGTTTGACAGAACTTATTCTGACACATTTGGAAAAGTTAGGTTTTGAGTTAAAGTGGCTTAGAGGACAAGGCTATGACAATGGAGCTAATATGAAAGGAGTAAGAAAGGGTGTACAAAATAGAATACTTGAAAAATACCCAAGGGCGTTTTATGTGCCCTACGCATGTCATTCTTTAAACCTAGTTGTGAATGATGCAGCGTCTCTTCTACAGAAACAACTTTTTTTTCTATTGTACAAGAACTTTACATTTTTTTTTTCTGGTTCTACAAAGTGTTGGGAAGTGCTAAAAAAATATGTTTCACAATTAACTCTAAAACCATTGAGTGCTACTAGGTGGTCAAACAGAGTAGATGCGTTAAAACCTTTACGATTTCAACTTTGCAAAATCTATGATGCATTATTCCAAATAATAGAAGACGTCAATAGAGATGAGAAACTAAAGTTAAAGCAAGAGGGTTAGCAAAAATTATTAAAAATTACAAGTTTATATGCGGTGTAATTCTCTGACATGATATTTTATTTGAAATAAATTCAGTCTCGAAGCTATTGCAATCTGTAACTATAAATTTGTCAGATTAGGTAAGGATGTTATCAAAAACCATACAAAAAGTGAAAAGTTATAGTCAATCTGGATATGATCAGATGAAAATTGCTGCTAATGAGACTGCAGAGAATCTTGAATCAGAATTTCCTGCCGAAACTGAAGTTAGAGCCAGAAGGAAAAAGCATCAAGTTGACTTTGAAGAAGCTGTCGATGAACCCTTAACAGAGGAGAATAAATTTAAAATGAACTTTTTCAATTATATTCTGGACATTACCCTTAATGAACGATTCGTGCTTCTGGAAACCCATAGCAAAAATTTTCAGTTCTTATGACATTTTAAAACTCAAGGATATAGATAACAAAACGCTAGAAAATTATTGTACCAGTCTCCAGTTAATACTTTCGGTCGAAAATGAATCGGATATAAATGCAAATGATCTTCAAGAAGAATTACATGATGTGTCCCGAATGCTACCATATTCTATGAAACCTTTGGATGTTTTAAATTATTTGTGCCAAAATAACTTAATTACTTTGTATCCGAATACTGTTGTAGCTCTGAGAATTTTATTAACACTCACTGTCTCTGTAGCTAGTGGGGGAAAGAAGTTTTTTCAAATTAAAATTAATAAAACACTACTTAATAAGTTCAATAAGCCAAACAAAACTTAGAAATCTGTCATTAATTTCTATTGAATCTACATTGGCTGCCACTCTAGACTACACATCTCTAATTAACGAATTTGTTAAAGTTAGAAGGGTAAAACTGTAGTAGATTGTTTAGTTGATATCATTATTTTAAAGTAGTTTATATTTTCAAAATAAAAATAGTATTCATACATTTTGTGCAGTTTTTTTTTAAAATCACAATCGAAGGTTATTTTAAAGAAAAAACATTTAAGGGGCGACATTTCGAAGACTTGTATCATACTGAGAAAATCTACCGCACGGCCCTGTGTTAACATTGTTATTTTTCAACTGAAACTTTATCATTAAAATTGTTTGAAACTAGTAAAACATTCTCAGAGGCAAAAATAAAGTTCCAATTGAAACCATAAAGGCTATAAAAACATCCATATATAGATATATATAGATTAAACTTCAATCAAATATGTTAAGACAGAAAAATGGAAAATAAAAATTAGGATAGCAAACAGTAGTGGCTGCTGTGCATAATCTACTACATGCTGCTTATAATGAAATATGATAGATAAATCAATTGCCAGTAGCATGGCAAACCAGTAGAGCAAATAGTAAATTAAAACCATACATAATAAAATAAAGGGGGAGATGAAGAAAACAGTATTGTAGAAGGGATGCTTCAAATTTATTTGGAAAATTCTGAAATATACAGTACCAATTAACAGAATCATAAAATTCTGTTAATTGGTACTGTATATTTCGGAATTTTCCAAATAAATTTAAAGTATTCCTTCTACAATACTCTTTTTCTTCAACCCTCTCATTTTATTTTATTATGTATGGTTGGTTTTAATTTACTATTCGCTGTACTGGTTTGCCATGCAATTTATTTATATATATATAAATACCCTATCAAAAAACAAACTCAGACACCAATGTGCTTCTCCTACAGTATTCCACTAAGGTATGTGTTTGCATTATTCTATTTACCCATTGATACGAGCAAGAACATGTGGGTAGTTAAATTTTATGTAATATACAGTATGCAGTTTTTAGTGAAATCATCAGATTAACCACATAAAAAACAAGCATATCATTAAAGCAAGGATTACTGTATTTGTATAATTTCATATTGTAAAAATACTCAGGTGGCACTGTAAATCAATTTATTTTACATCATCTCATACAAGAAAAACATGATAATTGTATATGAATGAGAAGATGGTACTTCTTTCATTCAGCAAATAATCCCCAATTTCATCAACATTAAAAAATGTTGAAATAATTTTCTTTTTGTTAGTTTCAAAAAAAAAATCAAGACCATAGTTAACCTTACATTATTTGCTGTCTCTCCAACTTTGACATGCAGTGAAACAACAAGTGTTGATGCAGGAATGAATAAACTCTAGTTTGCATCATCAGTCATGCATGAAATTTGTTATCTGGACTAAAAGGTGTTGAGTGTACCCGAGATTGTAAATATGGCTAGGGAATGATTAAAGAAATGCCAACAGCATTTGAAAGAAACTATGAAAGTTTTGCAAGGTGTAGAAAGTCAAAGGATTCACTATCACAAACTACATTTTAACAATCTTGACTCGTGTTGATATGCAGCAAATTAGTATCTTATTCAACTGTGCAATTTAGGCAGCACTAAGTTGGATTTTCACATTTTTTAAATGTGAAATCCAGCTTATAAATTTTAAATAAATGTGAAACTTTTCAGATTTTCACGTTTATTAAAATTATGTACAGTGCACACGCTATTTATAATTATATGGATATAATTTTATCACTTTTAATCAAATGTATGCTAATTACATTTTCTGTAATCAATGCTTCAGTTTGTTACTGCTTTTTTGCCATATCACAGCTTAAGCATGTGCAATGGAGGTGATTATGTAACATCCTGATTTGTTCTTAAAATCTGATACATTGTCTCAGTGCCGTGTTTTTTTTTTTTTTTTTTTTTGTACAGTTTGTATGATTGTCAGTTTCTTTACTCCATGAAAGAAAGTACTGTGTTTGTACTCTTACCAATATGACTGTTTTACAGTAGAGTATTAATCCTTTTCTAATTACTGATTTTAATATTTTCTTTGTCTTGAATGGATTTCCAGGAACATGATTATTTCATTTATTGATAACTTTCTCAAAAAAATAGTGAACAATCAAATTAAAATATTTTGTACTGTTTGATTCTAACGTTTTCTTTCTATATACTTCCACCATTTTATGTATACATCTCCATTCTGCATCAATAAGCATCACTTGAACATCTGCATTTCCTTGGTTATTGTTACAATGTTCAACAAAAATATTCTTTGAATTTGTTTCCTTTCTTAAAATAGGCAACCTTTACTAAATTTGGGTCGAGAAAAACGAATATGAATTGAGAAATTTTTTATTAGCTGTAGTTTTTGAGATACAATACTTTCGCTATTGTCTAAGAATATAGTAATTTCAATAGTAATCAGAGTGAAAAGTAATATTAAAACAATCTCATATTTACATTTCCTTGATACAACATAAATCACAGTTATTTTTAATTAAAATGTAAAAACACAGGAACCTACTTTATCAAAATGTGGCCAATTCATGACAGCGCCTTCTTTTCGCTTATTCCACTTCCTGAGTATCTCTTGTTACTGTCCAACAGTAGTCAGCAAACATAGAAGCATTCCACCTACCCTGAAATGTCTTGGTGGAATCGCTCACCATGCTCGTCACTCACTGCATCATAGTTGTCAGGTAAGAAGTCCAAATGAGAGTTGAGAAAGTGGATTTTCAGTGACGTGTTGCAGCCTAATTGATGATACTTTTCTAGGAGGTTGTTCACAAACTCAACAGTTTCCAGCTCTTCGGTTTCCCAGGAAGTCATGCACAACACTTTTAAAGGTTTCCCAAGCTGCATTCTCATTATCCTGGAGGACTCTCTAAGTTTTCATCCTTTAAAAGTTTATGAATTTGTGGACGAGGAAGAATTCCTTCCTTACCATCACTGCCCCGAGTGCCAAGCGATCTTTCTAGTGCGATTTTCCTAGGGCAAGTACTAGTGCTTTAATAATCCCTCCCCCGCTTGCAATGTTACTGCTATCACTAGCAAAGTACTGCTCTCTTCTGCTGATCGCTTGGTAACTGGTTGGCACCGCTGCTGCCTCCACGTGGCGGGGTCGGTAACCTGGGAGAAGGAATTCCCTCTTCCAGGGCTAAATGGAGCAGCAATGGATTGCAATGCATATCCATTGCTAGAGCCCACGGGCTCCAGACCTGTGAACTCTGATTCAGAGCATGACTTACATCGTCCGAAGAGACTACAGACTGAAAAACAAACTACAGACATGCCAGCATTTCTCATAATGCATTCCCTATCCCCACACAACCTGTTGGCAAGCTATCGCCTTTTCTAATACAGAAATGTTTAGAATCAGTTGTTGGATCTCCCAAAATGGTTAAACGTCTCCAATCTGGAGACCTTCTAATTGAAGCTTCTAAGCTAAGTCGCTCAGAAAAATTGTTAAAATTAACAACTTTTAACAATATTCCTGTGTCAGTAACAGCCCATAACACTCTGAACACCTCTAAAGGAGTTATCAGCGAATGGGACTTATTAAATGTGTCTGAGTAAGAGATCATTCAAGAGCTTAGTGAACAAAAAGTGACTCATGCACAGAGAATTATGACAAAAAAAGATGGCAACCTATTACCAACCAGGTCCATTATTTTGACATTCAGTACTCCGAATCTCCCATCTTCTGTAAAAGCAGGTTACTTAAACTGCAAGATTCGACCCTACATCCCGAATCCCATTCGCTGCTTTAAGTGCCAGAAGTACAGCCATTCTCAGATGGCATGCCGAGGCGATGCTGTGTGCCCTATTTGCGGCTCCAAGGAGCATTCCCAAGGAGACTGTACACTTCCACTCCCACTTGCCCAAACTGTAAAGGAAGCCATCCTGCATTTTCTAAACCATGTGACCTTTGGAAAACGGAAAAATATCCAGAAGTATAAAGTGGAGCATAAGTCACATACCCTGAATCAAGAAAGAAAATAATGCTAACCATGCCTAGCCGATCATATGCATCGGTCACAAAAAATAGTCACTCAGCTGCAACCAAACAGATGTCTCCATCGAACCGAATATTTCCTTTACCACCTGGGCCAAAACTGTGCTAACTTACAATAAGAAAACTACAGTCAGTGAGACCAGCAACACCCAAATCAGCATCCCAACTGATGCTATCTTAACCTTGCCTGAAACAACAAAATCAGCTACTATTGAAAACCAGAAAAAATTGAAACCACGCATTAGCAACATGGAAATGGAGGTTCAGTCAGAGGATGAAGAGACAGTACTAGTTACATGCTAATGATACCATGGATACAGGATGCCCAACCTTTCCCAGAAATGAAAAATCAAAACTAAGGAGACAGAAACCTCAGAAAAATCTTCCTCAAATAAATTAGCATTAGCAGAGGCATATGATGCAAGAAAGAAAGCTTATGCAGCATCAGCCAAAAAAAAAAAAAAAAAAAAAAAAAAACCCTTCCATTTCACCCCTCCGTTCGTTCGAAATACCTGTCCAGCTGAGCCTTAAATTTATTTAGGCTATCAACTTCCACAACAAGGGAAGGAAGTCTGTTCCACCAACCAACTACCCACTGGCTAAAGGCAAATTTCCGCACATCTATCCTACATCTGACTTTCCTCAATTTGAATTTATGCCCTCTCAGGTGATTATTCTGAGCAAGAGGCAGTATCCCATCAGCATTGAGCATGCTCAAACCATTCAAGGCTTTGAACACCTCTATCAGATCACCTCGCCGGTGCGGTCTCCAGATACTGTAATTTGCAAAACTTAAGCCTTTCTTCGTAAGAGCAACCCTTCGTTCCGTTCACTAACCTTGTTGCCCTTCTCTATACTCGTTCAAGCAGCTCTACATCCTTCTTGAAATGAGGCCTCCAGACCTGTATACAGTACTCAAGGTGCGGCCTGACCATTGCCTTATACAAGGGAATAATCACCTCCCTATCCCTGCTAGAAAAATTCCTGTATATCATTGATAAGACACGAGCTATTCTTGCAGCCCGTCTGCACTTCTCAGAGAACTTCATATCTGCCTGCACAATTACCCCCAGGTCCTTATTCTCTACCACTGTCAGTGTAGTACCACAGAGTTGATACGTTGCTCTGGGGTTGCTGTTTCCCAGATGTAGTACTTTACATTTGTCAATGTTAAACTTCATTTGCCACCTCTCAGCCCATCTGCTCAACCTTTCCAGATCCTGTAGCAGCAAGAGTAGCATCCTTAACAACCCTGCCAACCTTTGTATCGTCTGCAAACTTGGACATTAAGCTTGATATACCATCATCAATATTATTTATAAATACAGAAAACAACAATGGACCCAACACTGAACCCTGAGGGACTCCACTAATAACATTAGTCCACGATGAGCAGTGTCCATTAATTACCACTCTGTCTTCTGCCACTCAACCATCCCTTTATCCATAGCAACAATTTGCCACCAATGCCACACTGCTCCAATTTGTGCAGCAGTCTTCCATGTGCAACAGTATCAAAAGCCTTCCTAAGATCCAAATATATAATATCAAAGTTATTCCTGCATCCAATTCTTTTGCGACTACATCATAGTATCCAATCAAATTGGTCAGGCACGACCTCCCCTTAACAAAACCATGCTGTGTCTGAGCTATAACTGAATTCTTGTCAAGATGATCCTGCAGTGCTTCTTTAACCAGTGCTTCCATTAATTTTCTTGGAACAGAAGCTAAACTCACAGGTCTATAATTACTTGTGTCAGCCGTTGATCCTCCTTTGTGAATTGGGGTCACATTTGCACATCTCCAGTCTGTGGGTACCTCCCCTGAGTCCAAGGAAGCTCTCATAATTATGGCTAACGGATTGCTTACTTCCTTTGCTGCCTCCTTTAACATAACTGGATAGATCCCATCCACTCCAGGTGCCTTTCTTGTATTTATCTTCAACAATTTCTCCTCCACTTTACTCTCAATTATTACAAGATCATCTAGCTCACTGCCAGTGTTTACTTCATCTATGGCATTCCCCTTCCTGAATAACTCCTCACGTGTGAATGCAGATGCAAAATATTGATTTAGTTTGTTAGCTACCTGAGCAGGATCATGAACAGTTGAACCATCGATATCAAGTGGACCAATCTGATTCATCCCCTTCCTTCTAGAGTTTATACATAAGTAAAGAAGTCCTTGCTGTTTTTCTTTGCATCCCTTGCCAAAGATTTCTCGTAATCTGCCTTCGCCTGCCTAACCTCCTTTGTAACTTGGTTACAGATCAACTTATATCTATCATAGGCTTCTGTGTCACATGTTAATTTATGTATTCCATGCATTTTTCTTCTCTGCCATATGTCTCATTAGTTCATCTGACATCCATTTAGGCCTGAACCTTGAACAATATTTCTTAGTTGGTATGTAAAGCCTAGTAGCTTCCAAGATAAGTTCTTTGAATGCTTCCCATTTTGAGTTTGCTGTTGGTAACATCATCAGTTAGTCCCACTGTATAGAATTTAAATACTGTCTCAGACCATCGTAGTCGCCTTTACAAAAGCAATAACCCTTCCCTTTACCCCTGATTGTAGTTACCTCCTTGAGTAAATCCCACTTCAGCACACTGTGATCACTGCCACCTAGTGGTTCCTGTATTTGCAGATTCTTAATGCATGAAGAATCATTACTGATAATCAAATCAAGAGTATTGCTCCCTCTAGTTTCCTCCCGAACATGCTGATTTAGAAAACAATCATCCAATAAATCCACAAAAGCCTCCAACCCACAAATTCCAGTCAATATCTAGGAAATTAAAATCCCCCATTATAAGACTCTCTAATTTACTGGCCCACTCTATTTCCCTGTACAGTTTCTTATTATACTCATCAGAGTCATTAATCCTATAGCATACTCCTACTCTCAATTTTGATCTCCCAATGCTTATGTCACACCAAACTGACTCGACACTGCACTGTCCAGCGATGTCCACTGGCTTCACTTCCTTGGATTTTATGCGTTTAACTAATAGCATAACCCCTCCTCCTTTCCTATCCCTGTAGACGTTGTACTCCCCAAATTCCAGTTCTGCATTACTTATATCTGTGTGACACCACGTCTCTGATATCCCAACAATATCCGCCTTTGATGCTTTGAGCAATACCTCAAATTCATCAAATTTATTTACCAAACTCCTAGCATTGGTGTACACGCAAGTATACATGCACCTGTTCTTTTTCTTAGCTACCCTAACACAACCCATGTGTTTACTTGTACCCCAATGACTCCCAGCAGTCTCTGAAATATCCTGCATCTTATTTTCCAAGCTGCTGCTCATTCCAATAGCAGTGCAAGAATCACTTTCACCTCTGCCAGTGGCTACTGTTAATCTATTAGTCCTTGTATCCCCCCAATCTAGCAGTTTTCCGACCCACCTAACACTGCCTCGATAACATCCGCAAACATTCTTGCACCCTTTCTATTTAAGTGTAGAAGCAGTCTCTCCCGTTCAATTTCTGAGATTCCTGTGCAATCTCAGAAATCCAACAAATGAATAAATTCCTTCAGTGGAATTGTAGAGGATTACACAGTAATATAGATGACTTGAATGATTTACTCATACAAACTAAAGCAATAGGTGTATGTTTACAAGAAACCTTTTTATCACCACAAGTTTCTCTGAAAATTAAAAATTATATTATGTTTAGGCGAGACAGGGATTCTGACACTCCTGCTCGTGGTGGGGTGGCTATTCTTATCAAAACTAACATACTGTCAAGACATCTCCAACTACAAACCTCTTTAGAAGTTGTAGCGGTTCGGATAGCAATAGTAATGTCTTTAACCCTTGCATCCATTTATATCCCACCACACAACTGCCACCTCCAGTCTGTTTAATTGGCGATTTCAATGGTCACCATCCATTGTGGGGATCTTCCACTGTGGATAGGAGAGGCCAATTAATAGAAATATTCCTGGATAACCACAACCTGACTCTGTTAAATTCTGGCTCTCCAACTCATATCCAACTACCTACAGGTACTACATCAACCATAGACTTATCCATATGTTCAGCATCTCTTTTTCCAAGCATGGAATGGTTACTGCTAAATGATCCATTCCACAGTGACCATTTTCCTATCATCAGTTCAATTCAAACAAAGACGGTGTCATGTCCTAAAGGCCGTACTTCTTGGAACTTTCATAAAGCAGACTGGAAAAACTATTCAACTTGTGTTCTACTTGACAAACTATATGTACAACAAAAACATTGATGACGTAACTGATCGCATTACAATCCATATATTATCTGCAGCAGAAATTTCCATTCCAAAATCTGATCAGCTCAACCATGTACACCAAAATCAGTGGTAGAATGAAGAATGCTCCAAAGCGAAATGAGAAAAAAACCGTGCCTGGAACCAGTTTCGCAAATTTCCAACTACCGCCAACCTAATGATGTAGGTAAAGTAAACATTGGCAGTGAGCTGGATGATTTTGTAATAACTGAGAGGAAAGTGGAGGAGAGATTGTTGAGGATAAACATAAAAAAGGCACCTGGGGTGGATGGGATCTATCCAGTTATATTAAAGGAGGCAGCAAAGGAAGTATGCAAACCCCTGCCATAATTATGAGAGCTTCTTTGGACTCAGGGGAGGTACCCATAGACTGGAGATGTGCAAATGTAACCCCAATTCACAAAGATGGATCAAAGGCTGACACAAGTAATTATAGACCTGTTAGTTTAACTTCTGTTCCAGGTAAATTAATGGAGGCACTGGTTAAAGAAGCACTGCAGGATCATCTAGACAAGAATTCAGTTATAGCTCAGACGCAGCATGGTTTTGTTAAGGGCAGGTCTTGCCTGACCAATTTGATTGGATACTATGATGTAGTCACAAAAGAACTGGATGCAGGGAATAACTTTGATATTATATATTTGGATCTTAGAAAGGCTTTTGATACTGTTGCACATGGAAGACTGCTGCACAAATTGGAGCAGTGTGGCATTGGAGGCAAATTGCTACTATGGAT